>NW_015170540.1:0-6433 GCF_001447785.1 Gekko japonicus
TTCAGTATAGGGCAGCTTCATGTCTTCATGTGTTGACATGAAGCTGCCTCATATGGAACAAGATCATTGGTCCATCAAGGTCAACATTGTCTCCTCAGACTGGCAGCTGCTCTCCAGAGGTCTTTCATACAATCTACTACCTGAGAGCTAGTTTGGTGTAGTGGTTAAGAGTGGTTTGATTCCTCACTCTTCCACATGCAGCTGCTGGCGTGACCTTGGGTCAGTTCTCTCAAAGCTGTTCTCTCAAGGGCAGTCCTCAGAAGAGCTCTCTCAGCCCCACCCACCTCACAGGGTGTCTGTTGTGGGAAGAGGAAGGGAAGGAGATTGTAAGCTGCTCTGAGACTCCTTTGGGTAGTGAAGGGCAGGGAATAAATCCAATCTCCTCTTCTTCCTCTTCTTCCTCCCCCTCCTCTTCTTCTTCCTTAAAAATGGTGATGCCAGGGATAGAACCTGGGACCTGCCGCATGCAAAACCGATGCTCTGCCACTGAGCCAAGGCCCCTCCCCTCCGTTTTTCCTTGCAACCTACTTTTATGGACTCGCATGATGTGGACCCAAATTTCATGAGAAAGCACCTCTTTGGGGCCGGTGGTCCTTTGTAGAGTGAATCACCCACCCCCCGCTTTCTCTTAAGACAGACCGAAAAGACAAGGGTTGTTTGGGATGATGAATGGGAGGCTTACGGGCAATTATAGCTGGGCTCCTAATTTCCACCTGGAGTCACAAAATCGATACCAACTCCTTGCTTCATTAAATAATTACATCTGCCGATAGTCGGCAAAGCCTCACCTGCGGGCGGACTAAAACTCCATTTGGTGGACTCGATTCTTGGCCGCAGAGCAGCTGGCGATGAAGCCAACCTGACATCCCCTTGCCCTGGAGAGAGAGAGAGGAAAAGAAAGGGGTAAGGGAGAGATTGGGAGAAAAGGCAAGTGGATTTCTGTCTTTGCTTGGATATGAGCTTCATGGTCTGACCATAGACTAGAACCAGAGCGCCCCCTGCAGGTATGAAGAAGAACACATGCCAGGGAGCACAGCCCTTTAGAAGCACATTGTGTTTATTATAAGAATTTCTTCCCCCCACTTGTCCAGAAGGGCAATAAATATTCATCGGATTTCATCTGCGCAGGTTGGCTGATTTGAGGGATATTGCATCGCTAGGCATGACTGAATAACCCTCATTTTCCTTCTTTACATTTTTGTTAAGGGTCCTGGTTTCACGGCTTGCTGTTCATTTGTAGATTCCCTGTTGTTGTGTATGCAGAGTGTATATGCACAGTTAATACAGTGTAAGGTGTGCAGCATATGTCATTTATAATAGGGATAGTATATCTGGTTTGGGGAAGCCAGTTTGGTGTAGTGGTTAGGAGCGCAGACTCTAATCTGTGAGAACCAGGTTCGATTCCCCACTCCCCCATGTGCAGCTGCTGGTTGTGACTTTGGTCACAAGATCTCTCAGAGCCGTTCTCTCAAGGGCAGCTCTCGAGAGAGCTCTCTCAGCCCTGCCTGCCTCACAGGGCATCTGTTGTGGGGAGGGGAAGGGAAAAGTTCTGGGAGATCTTCAGGCCCCACCCAGAGTTTGACAGTCCTAGTTTAACCACACACTAATGCTGTGGATGGAATCAGGTTCATAACAAGTGCACAATGTTCTATTGTTGACGAGTTTCATCGGTTTGGGTGCTCAGAGTGCCAGGAGCTTCTTACAGACTGGGGGAAGTGACAGTAAATAAAATAGAAATACAGAATACAGAAAGAAGAAGAAGAAGAGGAAGAGGAGGAGGAGGAGGAGGAAGAGATTGGATTTATACCCCACCCTTCACTACCCAAAGGAGTCTCAGAGCAGCTTACAAACTCCTTTCCCTTCCCCTCCCCACAACAGAAACCCTGTGAGGGAGGTGGGGCTGAGACAGCTCTGACAGAAACTGCTCTTCTTCAAGAACAGCTCTGCCAGAACTATGGCTTGCCCAAGGTCATCCAGCAGGTGCAAGTGGAGGAGTGGGGAATCAAACCCGGTTCTCCCAGATTAGAGTCCGTGCACTTAACAACTACACCAAACTGGCTCTCAGAAAGTCAGAAAGACAGTGTGGTACAGTGGTTAGAGCATCAGACTAGACTCCAGGAGGAAAGGGGTCTCCTCACCACTCTGGCCAGAAGCTCACTGGTGGACCTTTGGCCACGACCAGATGACCTGATCATTGGGCCTGAACCAACCGTGCTGTACAGATGTGTGTAGTAAGATCGCCAGCCTCCAAGTGGGGCCTGGAGTTCTAATGGGATGATAAGTGACTCCAGACTACAAAGGCCTGTTCCCCTGGAGGAAAGAACACTTTGGGAGGGCACGCTCTCTGGCATCACCCCTTCCTGAGTTCCGTCCCTTCCTGAACTCCACCGGCTCCAGGGCCCTCCTCCAAAGCTCAGGAAATTTCCCAACTTGGCGTTGGCAACCTTAGCATGCTACATCTAGGGATGGGCACAAACTGGGGAAATGAAGTTTGGTTCGTGGTTCATTTCCCAACTTGGCGTTGGCAACCTTAGCATGCTACATCTAGGGATGGGCACAAACTGGGGAAATGAAGTTTGGTTCGTGGTTCATGGCCAAGCCATGAACTGAACCGGGAAGTTTGGTTCGTGGTTCATGGCCAAGCCATGAACTGAACCGGGAAGTTTGTTCACGAACCGAACTGGTTCGTGCGATTTGTGGGCCTGCAATCCCTTTAAACGGGGTTTGCAGAAAGCCTGAAAAACAGCTGGGCGGTGAGAAGCAGTTTGCACCATGCAGCTGTTTTAGGCTCCCTTAAAGGGACTGTACAAGATAGCGCGGAACAGACCTGCATGGAGGAAGTGCCTCCTCACTGTGCAGCTGGTTTTTGGGCTGTCTCCTGCAGTCCTTTTAAAATTTCAAGGGACTGCACAAGACAGCCCAAACAGTAGTTGGGGCGGGGGGCCCCCCCCCGCCACTCAGCTGGTTTTGTGGCTTCTGCAGGGAACAGAAAGCAAGGTTTTAAAGGGGCTCAGAGTCCCTTTAACCCCCCCCTTTCTGTTCCAGCCATGAACCACCATGAACCGCACAAACCGCTCTAAACATTCATGGAATTTTGTGTCGGTGAACCCATCACAAACTTCTTTTCCTGAACGGAGAACAGGGCATAATTCATCACCAATGTTGCTTGGTCATTAGGTTTCATCCCCATCCCTAGAAACATCTCTCTCCCACCCACTCCCCTCCCTCTCTTTAGAACTCTGCTCATTTGTGAGACAGTTTGGAGTTTTCAGCATCTAACTTTCCTGATTGCCAGGCATGAAAAGAATAACTAAAAAGGAAGTTCATTAATTATGTCCGTGACAGACTGGGCTGGGGGTAGTGAGAAAGGAATGGAGAGGTGGAAGGCAGGAGGGTAAATTAGCACTTGCAGCCCTTGAGTGAACATCGCCCATTGTCAAAAGGGCCATCTCCAAGTAATAAATCTCCTTTCACAGCATTAGCGGCTTTTCAGCCAGTCCAATAAACATTTCTTTCTCTCCTTATTATTTTTTTAAATCCTTCTTTTGCATTTCAAATGTTCTTCAGGTGGAGGCTGTGAAAAGTCCAGCTGCCAATACCACTTAACACTTGAGCCCTACAGTTGTGTGTCTGCGTGCAGCAATGCTTCTATTAACCCTTTCTTGGCTTTTGTGGTCTCCCTTCTGGTAGCAAACGACCTCCAGGCTCTCAATTGAAGCCGCTTCCAGGATCGGCTGGAGCCCAGGGTGGCTGCAACAGGAAAGATGGAGGAGGAGGAGGAGGAGGAGAAGAAGAAGGAGAAGAAGGAGAAGAAGAAGGAGAAGAAGAAGAAGAAGAAGAAGAAGAAGAAGAAGAAGAGGAAGAAGAGGAAGAAGAGGAGAAGGAGGACGGCGACAACTATGATGATGTTTTTATAGCCCACTTTTCTCTACCCTGGAGCTGTGGTGGCTCAAGTGGTTAAGACGCTGAACTGCAGGCTGTGGAAGGTCGGTAGTTCAGCAGTTCGAGACCCGAGTGTGCCGCATGATGGAGTGAGCTCCCATCTCTAGTTCCAGCTCCTGCCAACCTAGCAGTCCAAAAGCAAGAAATTGCAAGTAGATAGATAGGTACCACTTCGGTGGGAAGGTAACAGCATTCCATGCGCCTTGGTGTTTAGTCATGCTGGTCACATGACCACGGAAACGTCTTCGGACAGCGCTGGCACTTCGACTTGGAAACAGAGATGAGCACCGCAACCCTAGAGTCGGACTCGACTGGCTTTCGAGCAAGGGAACCTTTACCTTTTTTTCTCTACCCTCAGGAGTCTCGGAGCATCTAACAATCACCTTCCCTTCCTCTCCCCACAACTGGTAGGTGGGGCTGAGAGAGCTCTCAGAGAACTGGGATTGGCTCAAGGTCAACCAGCAGGCTTCATGAGGAAGAGGAGTAGGGAATCAGACTTGGCTCTCCAGATTAGAGTCCACCACTCTTAACCACTAAACCACTGTTAAGCTCTCAACAGCTAAGCATTTTGGCTCCTGAGGCAGAGCCGTCCCCGTCTGTCATGGACACAATTAATGAACTTCCTTTTTAGTTATTCTGTTCATGCTTGGCAATCAGAAAAGTCGGATGCCGGTTAACTCTTGCAAGATTTCCCATGATTTTATTGATCGTGTCCCATTTTTTTACCTGTTGAATGAGATAGATTTCTATTCTTCCTTTTTAGTTATTCTGTTCATGCTTGGCAATCAGAAAAGTCGGATGCCGGTTAACTCTTGCAAGATTTCCCATGATTTTATTGATCGTGTCCCATTTTTTTACCTGTTGAATGAGATAGATTTCTATTCTTTGGTTCCCTCATCAACCAAAAGGGAGACCGCAACCAATAAATCATAAGGAGATTGAGAATGGGAAGCATGAAGGAGCCAGAAAAGATTCTGAAGTGTAAGGATGCTGGCGACCAAGATCAAAATCATGAGAGCCATTTTGGTGTAGTGGTTAAGTGTGTGGACTCTAATCTGGGAGAATTCCCCACTCCTCCACTTGCAGCTGCTGGATGACCTTGGGCAAGCCATAGTTCTCGTCAGAGCTGTTCTCTCAAGGACAGTTCTGTCAAGAGCTCTCTCAGCCCCACCTACCTCACAGGGTGTCTGTTGTGGGGAGGGGAAGGGAGAGGAGATTGTAAGCTACTCTGAGATGCTGAGTGAAGGGCAGGGTATAAATCCAATCTCTTCTCTTCTTCTTCTTCTTCATACCATTGTACCCCCCATTATTACGTATGGGTGTGAAAACTGGACAACAAAGAAAGCTGACAGGAAGAAAGTTGATTCCTTTGGATTGGCATGTTGGAGGAGACTTTTCTGGATACCGAAAAGACCACCAAAAGGACACATAAGTGGGTTCTAGATCCAAGCAAGTCTGAACTCTCCCGTGAAGCTAAGATTACTTGACTGAGGATATTTTATTTTGGCCACATTCTGAGAAGACAAGAGCCACTGGGAAAGGCAATAATGCCAGGAAACGTCAAAGCCAGCAGAAAAAGAGGAAGTGTCAATATGAGATGGACTGAGTCTTTAACGGGAGCCACGGTCCTCAGTTTGCAAGACCTGAGCGAGGCTGTTAAGGAGAGGACATCTTGGAGGTCATTAATTCATCGGGTAGTCATAAGTTGGAAGTAACTTGATGGCATTTACACACACACACACACACACACATATATATACAGAGAAAGGCAGGCAGATAGATTGGCAGACAGACAGACAGAAGATAGATGATAGACAGATCGATGATAATGATAGGTAGGTTGAGATGATAGATGATGGATGGATGGATGGATGGATGGATGGATGGATGGATGGATGGATGGATGGATGGATGGATGGATGGATAGGATGGATGGATGGATGGATGGATAGGTAGGTAGGTAGGTAGGTAGGTCGGTTGAGATGATAGATGGATAGATGGATAGATAGATGATAGATGGATAGATAGATGATAGATGGATAGATAGATAGATAGATAGATGATATATAGATAGTTAGGTAGGTAGGTTGAGATGATAGATGATAGATAAATGATATATAGATAGGTAGGTAGGTAGGTTGAGATGATAGATGATAGATGGATAGATAGATGGATAGATAGATTAGATAGATAGATGATAGATAGATAGATAGATGATAGATAGATAGATGATAGATAGATGATAGATAGATGACAGACAGACAGACAAGTAGATTGATAGATGGACAGGCAGATAGGGTAGGTAGGAAGGTGGATGGGTGGATGGATGGATGGATAAGAGAGAGAGGGAGAGAGAGAGATGATACATAGATATCACTGCTGCCGCTATCATCAGGACGTTATTCTCTTCCACCAAGGTAGTAGCCCTCATTCTGACAGAGGAAGGCTCTTTCGATTGGGGATGGTTCCTTTTTCAGGGGCACTTCACAGA
>NW_015170540.1:7242-9468 GCF_001447785.1 Gekko japonicus
TGGGGAAGGCCTTGGCCTCTCTGCCCTATTGTTGGCCTTCCAGAGGAACTGGTTGGCCACTGAGTGAGACAGGATGCTGGACTAGATGGACCACAGGTCTGATCCAGCACAGTTCTTCTTAAGTTCTTGGCCACTGAGTGAGACAAGATGCTGGACTAGATGGACCACAGGTCTGATCCAGCAGGGTTCTTCTTAAGTTCTTACCTGGGGGAAGGCCTCGGCCTCTCCACCCTGTTGTTGGCCCTCCAGAGGAACTGGTTGGCCACTGAGTAAGACAGGATGCTGGACTAGATGGACCACAGGTCTGATCCAGCAGGGTTCTTCTTAAGTTCTTACTTGGGGAAGGCCTTGGCCTCTCTGCCCTGTTCTTGGCCCTCCAGAGGAACTGGTTGGCCCCAGTGTGAGATGGGATGCTGGACCAAATGGACCCTCACTGTTCTGACCCAACAGGGCTCTTCTGAGGTTCTTATCAGGGGAAGGCCTTGGCTTCTCTGCCCTGTTGTTGGCCCTCCAGAGGAGCTGGTTGGCCACTGAGTGAGACAGGAGGCTGGGCTAGATGGACCACTGGTCTGATCCAGCAGGGTTCTTCTTAAGATGGGGAAGGCCTTGGCCTCTCTGCCCTGTTCTTGGCCCTCCAGAGGAACTGGTTGGCCCCAGTGTGAGATGGGATGCTGGACCAAATGGACCCTCACTGTTCTGACCCAACAGGGCTCTTCTGAGGTTCTTATCAGGGGAAGGCCTTGGCTTCTCTGCCCTGTTGTTGGCCCTCCAGAGGAGCTGGTTGGCCACTGAGTGAGACAGGAGGCTGGGCTAGATGGACCACTGGTCTGATCCAGCAGGGTTCTTCTTAAGTTCTTACCTGGGGAGGGCCTCGGCCTCTCTCCCTTGTTGTTGTCACTCCAGAGGAACTGGTTGGCCACTGTGCGAGACAGGAGGCTGGGCTAGATGGACCCTCACTGGTCTGATCTAGCAGGGCTCTTCTTATGTTCTTAGGCTTAGTAGCCCAGGATGGGGGGGAAAGATGGGCACCCTAAGTTGGTCTCTCCCCCCCCCCAACCTGGTGCCAAGAGGTCATCTTTGAATGGTGATCCCGAATGGTGATCCATGGCAGAGTGGGATTCGAACCCAGGTCTCCCAGATCCTGGCCCAGCACTCCAGCCACTACGCCGTGCTGGCTCTCACTATCTGACTGACTGCCATCAGTGTTTCTTATTGTCATTTCTAAAGACTGTTTTTCCCATCTCTGAATAAATCTGAAGAAAAACTCTATTTTGAAATAGGATGGATATTGGATTTCTGTTATAATTATACAAGCTATTTGGATTCCACATCTATGTAATAGTACTTGTTATTTGGATTCTTCATCTATATTTGTCTGTGGTGTTGATTGGATGCTGATGAGATTGCTTTTGTCTTTGTCGATGTGCAATAGCATATATAAAATTTTTCAATTTTATTTTAGTGTGTTATGCAGCCACGGATTGCATTTCTCTCATTGTGATACTCTTGCTCTCTTGTGTTTGTTATTAAAACAGCCGGGGCGTGGCAGAGCCAGTTTGGTGTAGTGGTTAAGTGCACGGACTCTAATCTGGGAGAACTGGGTTTGATTCCCCACTCCTCCACTTGCACCTGGCTGGATGACAAGTCGTAGTTCTGATAAGAGCTGTTCTTGAAAAAAGAGCAATTTCGGTCTGAGCTCTCTCAGCCCCACCTACCTCACAGGGTGCCTGTTGTGTGGAGGGGAAGGGAAAGGAGTTTGTAAGCCGCTCTGAGACTCCCTTGGGTAGTGAAGGGTGGGGTATAAATCCAATCTCCTCCTCCTCCTCCTCTAAAAATCTCCCCCTTCTTCCAAGGAGCTGAAGATGGTGTGCTTGGTTCTCCACATTCTACCTCCATTTTATCCTCACAGCATTCCTGTGAGGTAGTTTAGATTGAGAAAGCTTCGACTCATCTGATGAAGGCAACATGGTGTAGAGGCCAAAGAGTCGGACTCGGATCCGGAAAATCCGGGTTCGAATCACCACTCTGCCATGGAAGCTTGCTGGGTGACCTTAGGCCAGTCCCACTCCCTCAGCCTGACCGCCCTCACAGGGTTGTTGTGCGAGTAAAATGGAGACGAGAACAATATGAACCACACTGGGTCCCCATTGGTGAGAAAGGTGGAATATAATTAAACTAAATACATTAACTCAAAAAGCCCAAAACCAAAGGCACAGATATAGAATG
>NW_015170541.1:0-2549 GCF_001447785.1 Gekko japonicus
ATCTCTCCTGGTTGGCATGGCAATTAGACAATGTGTGAGTGTGACATATGCCTGGGGGCTGGATGGGACCTGTTCGATTTCTATAATATGATTGTACCTGCCAAAAGAGGAAGAGATTGGATTTATACCCCACCCTTCACTACCCAAAGGTGTCTCAGAGCAGCTTACAAACTCCTTTCCCTTCCCCTCCCCACAACAGACACCCTGTGAGGTAAAAGAAGAAGAAGCGATTGGATTTATACCCTGCCCTTCAAGGACAGCTGTGCCAGAGCTTGCAACTGACCCAAGGTCACATCAGCAGGTGCAAGTGGAGGAGTGGGGAATCAAACCCGGTTCTTCTTGATTAGAGTCCGCACACTTAACCGCTACACCAAACTGGCTCTCAGAACTGACTTCAGTTCTAGCACGGTGACTTTTGGATCTTGCATATGCTCTAATAAACTTATCACTGCCAAAGCGAGAGTTATTGAGTGTAACAGGACCAGGGTCTGACACTAACAAACACACTGCTGATCCAAACAGATTGGCAGCTATTAACAAAAGGACCTCTTAGAGGAACAACAAATGGTAGGATTTTTTAAAAAACAAAATAGCATTCATTTACAATTGATTGATATAATTTGTGACTATTTTAACTGTCTATTGAATTTGAAACAATTGCACACTGAGCAGGGCAGTGGTGTGGCAAGGCTGTGGAGGATTAGAAACCAATCAGGCTGTGTGGGTCTGCACATGCACAAAAAGCCAATCTGTGTTGTACTGGACTATCAGGAAGGTGAAGCTGCTTGCAGAACAGCCACAAATGGGTTGGCTAAGAGATGCACAGTCCATTGAGAAGTTGTCAGAGCTTTATTGAGATGGGACAACAGACAGCATCCAAGATAATGCAAAGAGTGATGCAGAGAATGATGTGCCGGATGTGGCAAGACTAACCCCAGAGCTATCATGGGGCACAGTGAGCTTAGAGAAAGCACCTAAAATTGTCAGGGGATTGTACGCTCCTTACGATGAAAGAAAGCTTGAGATTTTGAGTTTAGGAAAATGCACTCTGCCATGCTCCCTCTCACTGTATCACACACCAAGAGAAGACTTTAATGTTCAAAGGCTTTGTGTGCCTCTCTTTTTGTGAAATCCGAGGGGGCAACAAGAGGGACGTTCCACCTCCATTGTTCTCTGCTTGTCAGCTTTGCTGGGATGCTTCGGAGATCACCGATGGAGACAGAGTGGTAAATCAAATGGACCAGAGGTCTGATGCAGCAAGGTTACTCTTAGATCTGCATGCTCAAGATGCTAGAAGCCTGCATGGCATGAAGTGATGATTGATGGCTTTCTACTTAATCCTTTGATGGTGGGTCTGTCTCAGCACACTCCGGCTTTTTCCAGTCCCTGGGATATATCTTGTCTATTGTCTAAGTCACATTGGTGTCCTCAGTAGGGGAAATGCAGAGGCATCACTGACCAACATCTCCCATTGATCCAGCTGGGGAAAAAAAGCACAATGAGACATTTTAATCGTTTTAGAATCTGCCTCCTTGACTGCTGCTTATCAGGCAGTGATTGAAATGCTAACATTTTCCCCAGTATGCCTTATGAAGGAGATGTGGGTTAGGGGATGCTCACTTGTCTCCCTGTAGCGTGTGGACTTTGGACACTGAATTCAGGTGCCCAATTCAGTCAGAGGCTTCTGTTTACCAGCCCAGTTACTGACTTTCACAAGCACGTGGTGTCCTTTTCAACACATGCACAGCCAGATGTTTAGCATCTGGAAGCCTCCTCCCCATCACATAATGAAAGCTGAGGGCTGAACAAGTGAGACTGTCTTGTATTGAGCTAGATCACTGGTACAGCCGGTTTGGTTCAGTGGTTAAGGACGGAAGACTGGAATCTGGAGAACCAGGCGTGATTCCCCACCCCTCCACATGCAGCCAGCTCTCCCAGATCAGAGTCCGCTGTTCTTAACCACCACACCACACTGGCTCCCTAGGGTAGTTGCCATGCACATGCAGTTGGGATACAGTTCTAGCTCACATGTACGGAAGCTGTGTGCAGATGCAAAACATGCACATTGCCCTGTCCAGACAACGGGGTGACCATATGCATCAGGCGCATCGCAAGTAGTGACCACTCCCAATATGTACACTTGCTGGGCTCCTAGAGCACATAGATGTAACCAGGGCTCTTTTTGTAGAAAAAGCCCAGCAAGAACTCATTAGCATAACAGGCCACACCCAACAGCAGGAACTCATTAGCATATTAGGCCACACCCCTGATAGCACAGCTCATTAGCACATTAGGCCACACCCCCATGTTACCAGAAGTGTGGTCATCCAGCCACACCCACCTTTTGCTTGTTATTCTGTTTACCTTGTTTGTTGTCAAAACCCAGGGCTCTTTTTTTGTAGCAGGAACTCCTTTGCATGTTAGGCCACACACCCCTAATGTAGCCAATCCTAATGAGTTTCTGCTATTGGGTGTGGCCCGTTATGCTAATCAGTTCCTGCTGGGTGTGGCCAACTTGGGAGCCAGCCGGAACTCCGTTCCTGTGCATT
>NW_015170541.1:2746-2945 GCF_001447785.1 Gekko japonicus
AATACATGTGGTATCTATCTGCTGCAGATTAAATTTGCCTCAGTGGATCACTGTGTGCCATTAATTGTCTTTAACGGGTCCACAGGCTAATGATAAGTGTCCTATAAATCACGCAAGGTCTCTGCAGCTAGATTTGCCCCAAGATGTGCGAGATCAGAAGCCGGCCCTGGCTTCCCTGATGGCCAGCAAATCTGAGAAG
>NW_015170541.1:6270-8782 GCF_001447785.1 Gekko japonicus
ATCTGCTCTCCAGACTACCGAGAGTAGTTCGCCTGGAGAAAATGGCTGCTCTGAGAGTGGACTCTATACCTGCTGAGGTCCCTCCTCTCCACTGACCCCCCCCACCCCAGAGTCCTTCCCCCAAATCTCCAGGAATTCCCTAAGCCAGAGTTGGTAACCTTGGCCTTCTGCACGCAAAGTATGTGCTGTTCCTCTGAGGCAGGTCACAAGAGAGGCCTGAGCACAAACATTGTAACAGGCATATGAGTCGCTGAGCCCCCACCCTTTTCAGCACACAGCAGGATGGGCGCTAAGCTCTCTCCTCCCCACCCCTTCAGTATTTTTTCTTTATCACAAGGTAGCCGAGCACGCTCAAAGCGTATCTCTTTGCATTTAGAAGTGACACTGCATCCCATTTAAGGACCTCACCACCAAACACAGACCGAAGGCTCTTATCGCGCCTCGTGAAGCCAACCTGTGAAAATGAAATTGTGAGGAGACTAAATTATTAATACGATTTCATTGACGAGGTGTTTTCAGTACAGCTGAGCAAGTCTTGTTTCCCACTAATAGCCTAAGCCCATTAGGCGCCGTAATACTCTTTGGGGGACATGAAGATTTATCAGCCCTTACGAAGATGCGATAGGAGCCCGGCCAGGAGATTAAGGGATCTGCGTTAAATGTCTCCAGCTTCTCTGCACATCTTGGCCATGAGGATGCGAGAGATTTTTACTCATGCATTTTACATGGCAGCAACGCAGCACCACGATCAACATATGCTGGGGATAATATTCGGCATTACACCTTCCAAAACGGCACCATAAAACGCTGATGACTTTTTGTTTGTTTGTTTTCCTTCTCATGAACTAGTTTTATTCTCTTTTTTAACGGGTAGTTCGATATAACAGAATGAAAAGGTGAGTGGCGGTAGTGGAGATACAAATGCTCCCTCTAAGCTGTGGAGTCAAAAATTCTACTTTGTAAACTACTGGCATTAAAGTCATGAGCGAGCGAGCGAGCGATTGGGCTACTGCATAAATTAGTTTGCTCCGGAGCCGTCCTTCCGGAGCTAAGACAAAAAGGTGTGAGCCGGAGGCTAAAAGACTGTGAGCTAGCTCACACTAACTCAACTTTGTTCCCTCTTTGGGATTTTTCTCCCCCACCAAGCCCTGATTTTCTCTGCTCACTTCTGCTTCCTCTTGGGATC
This sequence comes from Gekko japonicus, assembly GCF_001447785.1. Taxonomy (NCBI): domain Eukaryota; kingdom Metazoa; phylum Chordata; class Lepidosauria; order Squamata; family Gekkonidae; genus Gekko; species Gekko japonicus. Next base: position 7,457 of record NW_015170541.1, read on the forward strand.
AATTTCCCCTTCTTCTTGCTGCCTCACACCACCCCTTTGCCCTGATTTGGATAGTCTTGGGCAGGGCTGGTGCCGGTATGCCCTAAGGTAGGGCAGCTGCCAGCTGCCAGGAGCCAGGGCTTCTGGTGGGGCCCACCACCACCTGCCTATGTGCCCTTCCCTCTGATTTCTAATTGGCACTCCACTAGCCATGCTCTCTCTAAGCTGTGGAGTCTTGTGAGCAAAAATTCTACTTTGTGAGCTACAACCATTAAAGTTGTGAGCGAGCGACTTGGCTCCTGCATAAATTAGTCTGCTCTGGAGCCCTCCTTCCTGAGCGAAGACAAAAATGGTGGCTGAGCCGGAGACTAACGAGCTGTGAGCTATCTCACACTAACTCAGCTTAGAGGGAACACTGCTCCTAGCCTCATGGGGAAGGGCATGCTCCTAGCATTATTGGGGAAGGGCATGCAGGTAGTACAGAATGGTGCCATTTTTGGCAGCAAGAGCACTGAGTCTGTGGCATTGCACCCCACTGATGTCCAGCCTCTCCCCAAACCCGTTCCCTCCCCTGGCTCAACCTCCAAAATATCCTGGTATTTCCCAATTCAGAATTGGCAACCTTGCATGTGGAGGAAATGGGACAGGGAATATGTGAACCAGCCTGCCATGGGGAAGCCCCTCTTATATTCTCAGAACCAGGGCCGGCTCACCCACTAGGCGAACTAGGCATTTGCCTGGAGCGCTGGGCCCTGGATGGGGCGGGCGGTGGGCCCTGGATGGGGCACCGAACTGTGCCCCCCCCTGCTGCCACCACTGCCAAGGGCTGACCCGGGCGACTTCCCCCTCACACGCATTCTTGGGGGGGAAGTTGCTCGGGTAACGGTCTTCTCCGCCTGGCCAAAGGGGAATGCCTGGCCAGAGGGGAATGCTCTTCTCCACCTCCCATCCCCTGAGAAAGCGAGCTCATCCTGCAGGGTGCTGGGCTGGGATGCCGCCAACCCCCCCCAGCCCAGAGCTCTGGCTCCAGCCTGCCTGCCCGACGAGAGACACAGAGAGAGAGACCCCAGGGACCAGAGGAGTGCTGCTTTCGGGGGGAGGGCCACAGGCCAGAGGCTTTGGTCACCAATAGCAGGCCCTTGGGCCACTCCCCAGCTGGGCACTCTGCTGTCCACCCAGACTGCTCCTGCTGGCTTTGCACAGAGCCCCCGGGCGGGCGTACCTGTCATCATGGACCCCGGTGCTGCCTTGGCGACTTAGGCAGCAGTGACAGAGAGGTGCCTCCTGGCATCCCTAACCAGAGAGAGAGAGAGAGAGCCCCCCTGCCCCAGCCCCCACCCCCACCAG
>NW_015170542.1:0-5839 GCF_001447785.1 Gekko japonicus
TTCGTAAAACAACAGAGGGAAAAGCCAATCCCGAATCAGCACAAGACAATTTTGGGGGCATTAGCTTTGAAGAATCAAAGCTCCCAATAGCAGGAGCTCTGACTCTCAAAGGCTCATACCCCCAAAATATGGTTGCCAGATCTGGGTTGGGAAATGCCCGGAGATTTTGGGTGTGGCAGGGTTTGCGGATGGGAAGAACTTCAGTGCGGGATTAATACAGAGTACCCTCTTTCTAAGGGGCCATTTTCTCTACGTGAATGGTTCTTGGTCCCCTGACGATCACCTGTCATCCCAGATTTCCAGCCGTTACCTGGGAGGTTATACAAAAGAATAGGCAGAATAATCTTTCACGTTGTACAAATCACACTTGAGACTGCTGTGTTCTTATGCAGTTCTACTTACAACCAAAATTAATACACATAGCAAATAGTTTTCTCACCTTGTATAAGTGACAATGGCACCAGTTGAATAGTGACGTAATGGTCCTTGAAAGTACAAGTCTCTCTTCCGACTGATGTGGTCACCGGCTCCTGTCCTCAAACTTTGTTCTATTGCTTCAGACCAACATGGGTACTCACCCGAATCCAATTTAAATGGCTCTTTCATTGGTGGAAATCTCCTCCTACTGGAAGAAGGCTTCAGACTTTGCTTAGCGGAGTGATAGGACAATGGTGTGATGCCTAAGTAGAATGTCCCAGCTTTGGTGTAGTGGTTAGGGGCATGGAGTCTAATCTGGGAGAACCGGGTTTGATTCCCTACTCCTCCACATGCAGCTGCTGGTGTGACCTTGGGTCAGTCGCAAGTTTTCTCAGAGCTGCTCTTCAAAGAGCTCTCTCAGCCCCACCTGCCTCACAGGGTGTCTGTGGTGGGGAGGGGAAGGGAAAGCAGATTGTAAGCGGCTCCGAGACTCCTTTGGCTAGTGAAGGGTGGGGTATAAATCCAATCTGTTCTCTTCTTCTCCTTGATTCCTTATGTGGATCAATGGTGGGTCAGGCCCTAGCAACAGATGCCCCCATGCCTTGACTTTGTCGTATCAGGAAGTCCAGGGGTCAGCTGGCCGCCAACACTGCTGGGCCAGGGAGAAACAGCGGTGTTTCCTTGGAAAGAGGATTCCATCCCTGCCGGGTAAACTACTTGAAGGCTATTCCATCTTTGTTCTTTTTTGACAAGATAGGTGTTGCTGTTGAGACAGCAACAGAGGAGTGGACAGGAAGGAAGACAAAAGGGTGGGGAACGCCTAGTTCTCCATCGTCTGCCTGTACACAATCGGCCAGCCGACCAGCACTATCAAGGAAGATAAGAAGATGAGCGCAGTCTCTTCCCCTCTAGGCTGAAATTACGCTATGATCTAAACCAGGGGTCATTTCGTAGAAAAAGAGGTGCAGGAGATCATTAGCATAACTTATTTGCATATGCCACGCCCCCTGACATCACCAGAAGTGTGTCAGAAGGCAACACCCACCGCTCAGGCTCCACTGGACTGTTTTGGATTGCCAGCTATTGGGGGGGGGGGAATGTGCAGATCTGTCCTCGCAGAGGAGGGAGAGCTGGTACCTGAATAAAACTTGGTCTTAAAGGTGTCACTGGACTGTTTTGGACTGGAGGGCCGTGGCGGGGGGGGGCTCTGCAGCTTACCTGGCTGCTTCTTGCTCTGACTGAGGGATGCTGGGAGCAGGGGGCGGGGCTTGTTGCATGTGCCCGCCCCCTGGGCTCTTTACTGCTGGAGCTCCGCTCCTGTGCGCTCCCACAGGAAATGACCCCTGATCTAAACGCACAGATTCTGGAAGCAGCAACCACTTCTGATGGCACCGTCTGTCACAACATCGGGGTGTGCCCCCAGGGTTTATTTGACCAAGCTGGCTTGGGATATAAGAAAATTTGGGTAGCATTCCAATGTAAAAATTCATCCCTTTTGGTAGCATAATTCTATGCACTGGATTTATTAATAGACCTGGGTTCTGGGCCAGTAACTCACTCCAGTTACTTTAAAAACAGAACCAGAAATTTATTTACATATATAAAAACATATGAGTCTAAAAACATACAAGTAGGGGAAAGGTGTGTACACTGAAATAAAGACAAAATAAGAAACCTAACTCACTAGCCTCTGAACACTGACCCTGAGCAGCTGTCTTTCTAGCAGCACTGACGCCAAAGTACAGATAAGAGTGACAACCTCTTCATCCAGGTCCACAAGTTCTTTTTTGTAATTATTTATAATTTTTATTTGTAAATAATAAAATTGTACAACAACGGCCCCGGTCACACGGAGAATTTGCCATGCGAAAGGCATGAATGCTGGGCAGATTTTCGGGGCGTGATCACACCACAACATCTTGGAAGCGTAGTGCACCCGTGGCCAACCTGTGGCGTGCCGCCGAAGATGCGCAGTTAAAAAGTACCTGCAAAGATCTACTAGCAGATGGTTTGCCGTGGGCTGCAGATGGACTCGTTCGGTGTGATCGCGCTGGCGCGCGCCTATTCCCTCCAACTGTCCTCTTTGCAGCGTGTACATGGATGAAATCCCGGTGCGCCGCCGTCACGGCTGATCACATAATGGTGGGTCAGAATGCGAGGGCGCAAATAGCCATGTCTCTCCCCCCCCCACGTTTTCCAGCACGTGTGGCCGGGGCCAACAGTAAGCTAGGACATGCTAGCAAATTGCAATTAATAATACAGTCATCAACAGTTCGGTATACAAAATATAGACATAACTAGCTAAGCAGCATGATAAAAAGTAGAGACATCACCCTGCCAACAAAAGTCCACATGGTCGAAGCAATGGTATTCCCAGTAGTCATGTATGGCTGTGAGAGTTGGACTATAAGGAAGGCCGAGCGCCGAAGAATAGATTCTTTTGAACTATGGTGCTGGAGAAGACCCTTGAAGTCCCTTGGACTGTAAGAAGATCAAATCAGTCAATCCTAAAAGTAATCAACCCTGAAGGCCAGATAATGAAACTGACGCTCAAATACTTTGGCCACCCAATGAGAAGGGAGTACTCACTGGAGAAGACCCTGATGCTGGGAAAGATTGAAGGTCAAAGAAGACGGGGACGGCAAAGGATGAGATGGTTAGACAGTGTCATAGATGCAACGAACATAAAATTGAGCCAACTTCAGAGGACGGTGGAAGACAGGAAGGCCTGGCGTGATGTGGTCCAGGGGGTCGCAAAGAGTCGGACTCGACTGTGCGACTGAACAACAACAACAAGCTAATATACAACAAATTGATGAAAAGGTGTCAAGAAAATGTAAGTTACAAGTATTATTGAATAGGATACCAATCTTTAAGCCTAAAGTTACCCGTTATTTGATAATGATAATGGAAGAACTCTAAATTTTTAGAGTACGATAATAAATCATCAATCCAAATCGAGTATGCCTTGATGTATACAGTAAAGAATAAAAGATGAGACTTATAAGGAGTAACCCAACGTACCAACTAATAAAACCATATAAAAAGAGATATATTAGGAAGTGAAAGTGTAACTCACAGCCAACGGTGTAATTGGGGCCATTCAGATTATTTTTATTTATTTATTTTTATTTATATCCCGCCTTGCCTGTGAGAGAAATGTAGGTATAGGACACCATTTCCTATCAAAAGAAGACTTGGTGGGCTTCGTTTGAGTTAAATTTATTTTGCTAGTGACACATTCCATAAGATATTGATCCCATAATTTACGTAGCCACAACTTTAGGGTTGGAGGTTTTGCATCTCTCCAGCAAGAGGCAATGGCAGTCTTTGCCGCATACAACATAATGTCAATTGTTTGTTTAGGGTGAAGAGTGACTTGACGTTCAGGCCAAAGGTCTAAGAAGAGAGTCTCTGGTCGAAAGGGGATCTCAATACCCATGATTTGGTTGATGTGAGAAAGGATATCCATCCAAAAAGTTTTGATTTTTTTCACATCGCCACCAGCAGTGGGCAAACGTTTCCACTATCTGACAAACTTTCCAACAGAGCAGAGATTTGGTATGGCACATAAGTAAAATTCTGTGCGGGGTGAGATACCACTGGGTCATGAGTTTCGATGTTGTTCACAGGTTCTTCATGCAGAAGGTTCCTCTCCATCCTTCTCTGATATCATCTGCCTGCCTGTATTCTGTGGTTCCTGACTCCTGGCTTTATCCTACCTCAGCTTTCAGTTCATAATTGACTGACCAATCACAGGGATCAGTCAATTGATCTACCTGATCTATATCTTGAACTGTCAAGATGGTCTGCTGTCAAGCAGTTACTTTGACAGCTCACAGCTGGCCACTGCCAGGCTAACCGTTCACTGTCTGCAGGCGCTGATGAGTAAGGTCCATTGTAGCTTGGAAACAATCCAGGCAATACTTAGAAATTAACAACTCTACAGAAGATGCAGATACTTAGATCCTGAGGACCCACTTTCGTGACACCATCCACTCAGATTTTGGTCCACACGAAGGTCCATTGATGGTGCAGAGGTGCCATTGCTACCATGACTGGTGCTTGCAGGAGCCGAGTTAATGTCATGAGTTGGCTACCGACCCTTCCTCCAAGAAACTCAAGTCAGTGCCTGCCTTCGTCAACCCTTTCGGATTGGTTGAGACAGAGCACACACACAGGAACACATGGAGTTGCCTTCTACTGAGTCAGACCCTTGGTCCATCAAAGTCCGTCTTGTCTACTCAGACTGGCAGAGGCTCTCCAGGGTCTCAGGCGGAGGCAATGGCAAACCACTTGGGAAACGTCTCTTGCCTTAAAAACAAGTCTAGCTCGCCACCTGGTGGTGCATAATGCTAAAAGAGCTACAACTTCTGGCTGCCAGACAATCTTAGGATCTCCTGGCTATAGTACACACACTGCCACGCGGTGGCGATGACGACGACAACAACAACTTCCTTGGTGGTCTCCCATCCAAGTAGTGACCAGGGCCAACCGAGCTTAGCATCTGAGATCTGACAGATTCAGGCTAGCCGGGGCCATCCCGGTCAGGGCAGGCTAACAAGGGTCGCTTGCCATTGCCTGCCTCTCCGTAGCAACCCTGGGCTTCCTTGGCAGTCTTCCATCCATATACTAACCAAGGCCAACCCTGCTTAGCTTCCGTGATCAGAAGAGATCAGGCTAGCCTGGGACATCCAAGTGAGGACTCCTTTTTGAGTCAGGTAAATATGGTGCTGGAGAAGACTCTTGAGAGTCCCCTGGACTGCAAGGAGATCAAATCAGTCCGTCCTAAAAGAAATCAGTCCTGACTGTTCCCTGGAAGGCCAGATCCTAAAGCTGAAGCTCAAATACTTTGGCCACCCAATGAGAAGGGAACACTCGCTGGAGAAGACCCTGATGCTGGGAAAGACTGAAGGTCAAAGAAGAAGGGGACGGCAAAGGATGAGATGGTTAGACAGTGCTATCGATGCAATGAACATGAAATTAAGCAAACTCCAGAGCACAACAGGAGGGCCTGACGTGATGTGGTCCATGGGGTCGCGAAGAGTCGGACTCTGAACAACAACAACAAAAGTGCCTTTGTCACCACCCCAAATGGCCTTTAAAGCAAGCTGGTGTTTGTGCCCGCCTGGTCAAAGCAATGGTATTCCCAGTAGTACTATATGGCTGTGAGAGCTGGACTATAAGGAAGGCCGATCGACGAAGGATAGATGCTTTCAAATTATGGTGCTGGAGAAGACTCTTGAGAGTCCCTTGGACTGCAAGGAGATCGAATCAGTCAATCCTAAAAGAAATCAACCCTGACTGTTCCCTGGAAGGCCAGATAATGAAACTGAAGCTCAAATACTTTGGCCACCCAATGAGAAGGGAGCACTCACTGGAGAAGACCCTGATGCTGGGAAAGACTGAAGGTCAAAGAAGA
>NW_015170542.1:6046-8716 GCF_001447785.1 Gekko japonicus
GAGGCCTGCTGGGTGACCTTGGGCCAGTCCCAGTCCTCTCAGGACTCTCTCAGCCCCGCCTGCCTCACAAGGTGCCTGTTGTCGGGAGAGGAAGTGAAGGCAATTGTCAGCTGCTTTGAGACACAGGAGGCCTGCTGGGTGACCTTGGGCCAGTCCCAGTCCTTTCAGGACTCTCTCAGCCCCGCCTGCCTCACAAGGTGCCTGTTGTGGGGAGAGGAAGGGAAGGTGATTGTCAGCTGCTTTGAGACTCCTAAAGTTAGAGAAAAGCAGGATATAAAAACCACCACCACCACATCCTCCTCCTCTTCCTCTTCTTCCTCTTCTTCTTCTCCTCCTCTTTCTCCCATTGTTGCCCCCCAAGAACCAAGAATACAGAGCATCCCTTGCCCCAGACAGAGTGCTCCATCTATACCTTGTGGCTAATAGCCACCAATGGACCTCTGCTCTTAAGAACACATGAGAAGCCATGTTGGATCAGGCCAATGGCCCCACAGAGTGTTGGACTGGATGGGCCATTGGCCTGATCCGACATTGGCGTCTCTTGTGTTCTTATGAGATATCCGGGTCCCCCCACTTGGAGATCTATCTAACAGGGTTACTGTGTGGATAAAATAGAATCAGAGAACCACAGAATCACAGAGTTGGAAGGGGGCCAGACGGGCCACCTAGTCCAACCCCCTGCTCAGTGCAGGATCGGCCTGGAGCATCCCTGACAAGTGTCTGTCCAGCTGCTGCTTGAAGGCTGCCGGGGAGGGGGAGCTCACCACCTCTCTAGGCAGCCGATTCCACTGTGGCACGACTCTGACGGACAAAAAGGTTTTTCCTAAGATCCAGCCGGTACCTTCCCGCCCTTCATTTAAACCCATGATTGTGAGTCCTTACCCTCTGCTGCCAACAGGAACAGCACTCTGCCCTCCTCCTCTGAGGGACAGCCCTTCCGAGTGAGGCTTCCAGAACTGCACACAAGACTCCAGGTGTGGCCTGACCCATGCAACGTACAGTGGGACTATCCCATCTCACGATTTGGGTGTTGTGTCTCTGTTGATACACCTCCAGATCTCAATTGCCTTTTTTGTCACCGAGGAGATGAGAGGAGAATGCTGTGTGATGTTCTCAGCTCCTTGGAGAAGGAGTTGGATTAACATCCAAGTCATGGAAAGTGTTATGCTGGAATTTTTCACCCTGACTTACATCTCACGATTTGGGTGTTGTGCCTCTGCTGATACACCTCCAGATCTCAATTGCCTTATTTATTTATTTATTAATTATTTTATTTCATTTATACCCCGCCCTCCCAGCATGCGGGCTCAGGGCGGCTTACACAGCACAACAGTGCAATAAAATATAACACATTAAAACAATTTAGGCACGCAAGGTGCGATAAAATTACACAATTTGAACACTTAAACACAGTTCAATCTTACAGGATGCATCGGTAGTTAAAATACCCACTCGTTATTCAACCTCACCGTGAGGTCAACAGAAAGAGGGGGTGCCATAGGCCAAGATGTTCCGTTGGCTAATCAGCCCACCCCGACGGCGCTGTTCTGCAGTGCACGATGGTGGTCACCGAGGAGGAGGATGCTGTGTGATGCTCTCAGCTCCTTGGAGAAGGAGTTGGACTAACATCCAAGTCACGGAAAGTGTTATGCTGGAATTTTTCACCCTGACTTCTATCTTTCTATGTGCGAGGAAATTTAAATACGGGGGAATGTTCAAACATATGACCTTTTCATTTGCAGCCTAATGGGGATGATTATGCTGCTTACCTTGCAGGGAATACAGAAGTAAGGATTTAGATGTTTCCAAGTGTTCACATAGATTAACCCTGTATTCAGTGCCCTGAAATCTCTGCATCCTGAGAGCTGTTACCATCTTAGGCTGCAGTGAACCCAGGGCATTAGTGTCTGTCTGAGACAATATTTGGAAATGGCGGGGACTGAGCCTGGGATCTTTGGCATCCCGAGCTCTTTCCACAGCTCCTCCGGCAGCTATAGAGAACTTTTTCTCCCTCTTTCGTAACGTCACTGCCACTGCAGGATACCGGCATATGCAAAAGGGTGGAAACAATGCATGCAAAAGTAGTAGAGTCATTGCTTCTAAAATACTTCCTTTTAACTAATTTTTACATTTTGAGTTTTGCAGAAATGAATAGTAGTGTATTTGTTTAGTATGCATGGGTGAAAGGAAAACAAGGAAACCTGCTTTGATACAATTTCTCTCTCTCTCTCTCCTTTCTCTTTCTCGGTTCTGGCGACTGACCAGTTTAATTTGCTGGGGGAAAACTGATTCCTACGGAAACCTCCCTTTTCAAAAGGGGGCGAACAATCAGCGGCCAAAACGAGGGGCCGGCATCGAAACACACTGAAAAGGCCGGTGACAATAGTTTGATTAGTCTCCGGGATTAATTATTCAGGAGTTGCCATCGGGCGCCCGCTAGATGGAAATCGGCACAAAGGTTAATTGGTATCCGAGGCCTGCCTCTAGCCAAACGATCACGTTAAGCAGAATGGGGGCTATTTTGGGTAGAACTTGAGCCTTAAAAAAAGAAAAAGAAAAAAAACACAATGAAAATCAAAGATAAGGAGACGGGGAGAGGGAGACGACGGTCTCAGGACGTCGGGGAGCTGACGGTTTCGCACGAGGGTTGCCAGATCCAGGTTGGGAAAC
>NW_015170543.1:0-5019 GCF_001447785.1 Gekko japonicus
AGAAGGACTTCCTTTCATCTGTTCTAACGCCGATGCTCGGCAATTTCATGGAGTATCCACGAGTTCTTGTATTGTGGGAAAGGGAGAAAAGTCCTTCTTTCTCAACCTGCTCTATCCCATGCATAATCTTGTAAACCTCGATCATGTCACCCCTCAGTTGTCGTTTCTCCAAGCTAAAGAGCCCTAAGCGCTTTACCCTTTCTTCATAGGGAAAGTGTTCCAACCCTTTGATCATTTAGGTGTGGAGACTGTGGAGGGCAGCGTTTGGGTAGGAGGAGACCTTAGCTGGGTAATACCATGAAGTTGGCTCTCTGAAGCAGCCTATTTCTTGAGGGGAACTGATCTCTGTATTCTGTAGATCAGTAATACATCTGGGAAATTGTCAGGCCTCATCCAGAGGTTGCCAGCCCAAACACAAATCTTTGTTGGCTTCATTGCCAACCAATATCCTTTTATATTTTTATCTCCTGAGTATCTCCTTCCATAGATCAAGGTGGGTTGCCGTGTTGATCTGTTTGCAGCAGTAGAAAAGAGCAGGAGTCCAGCAGCACCTTAAAAATTAACAAAATATGTGGAAGGGTAGGAGCTTTCGTCACTCCTCACTTCTTCATAAACAGCTAGGATGGGAGTCTATCTGTCCTATTTATTGGAAAGTGGAGTGATTTCAGATGCCAAATGGCATTAGCAGGTGAATGACAATAGCAGGTGTGATTGGATCTAGGTGAGATATACAGAGGGGTAATAGGCGTGGAGAAATCAGCATTGGTAATGAGACAGGAAACCTAGGTCTCGATTCGGTCCAGGTGGCTGCATTGTCTTGAGCTTCATTATCAGTTGCAATTCGGCACTCTCCTTTCATAGTTCCATCCCACGTCTTCTTTTTGCTTATTTCAAAGCACGTCTATCCCAGCTTTCCCCTGTTAGTGTCCAAGGCAACGTACGATACCTTATTTTATTTTTTGGGTAAGTATGAAAACCAAATACAGTCCTGAATGAACGATCCAAAAATCTTTTACAAAAATAATAACTACCTTTAGTCCAGCCAAAATGGCATCCTGGGCACTGAACAAATTTTTCAAAGCTGCGTTGGCTAGGAAACCCAATCCGAACGGATATATGGCCAGGCAGCATCCTTTAGAGGAATAAATGATCCACTGCTGGGCACTTCCTACCCACAATCCCACCCACCCATCTTTATGTCCGGCGAATCATACTGGACTTTTTTGCTTGATAACCAGCCGAGGTGTGCTGCCACACATTGAACGGAGGCCCCATTTGCAGTTGCTTTATCAATATTAATTCGGCGAGCACTAGCTCCAGGTACATTCTTTAATAACTTATTTATAAAGCGTGCTTATGAAATGCATTAAAAATACATTCTTTAACAGATAATGCTTTAACAAGCCGGTGTAAAGCATACTACCAGAATGCAGATAATGACCACAGCAGAACATCTGGGAATGTGAAGAAGCAGGTGGGGTGGTTGCGGATTTCTGTATCCTGGGGAAGGCTGAATGGGTTGGAGGGAGGAAGACGGTGACGTCAGGCTAAAGGTTGCCTAAGCTGGTTTGGTGTAGTGGTTAAGTGTGTGGACTCTAATCTGGGCGAACCGGGTTTGATTCCCCACTCCTCCACTTGCACCTGCTGGATGACCTTGGGCAAGCCGTAGTTCTGACAAGAGCTGTCCTTGAAAAGGCAGTTCTCAAAAGAGCTCTCTCAGCCCCACCTACCTCACAGGGTGTCACTTGTGGGGAGGGGAAGGGAAAGGAGTTTGTAAGCTGCTCTGAGACTCTTAGTGAAGGGCAGGGTTTAAATCCAATCTCCTCTTATTCTTATTCTTATTCTTCTTCCTGGGAGGGCCACTGTTTTCGAAACCTCGGCTTTGTGTGAGATGGGTATCCTAACCACTCGCACTCTGGTATGGTTACGACCTCCAGGTTGAGAAACACCTGGAGATTTGGGGTGCGGTGGCTTAGAGGAAGATCCTCTGCTTGGCATGCAGACGACCCCGGGGTCAACTCCCGGCATTTCCAGTTAAAAGGATCAGGTAGGAGGTGCTGTGAAAGACCTCCGTCTGAGACTCTGGTGAGCCGCTGCCAGTGAATTCCACATTTCAATCGCAGCCTGTGTAAAGTAGCATTTCCTTTTGTCCGTCCTGAACCTACTGCCCGTCAGCTTCATTGGATGCCCTCGAGTTCTAGAATTTTGGGAGAGGGAGAAAAAGTTATCTTGGTCAACTCTCTCCAGCCTATGCATAATTTTATCAACCTCTTATTGTGTCCGTCCCCCTCAGTCATCTCTTTTCTAAACTGACCACTCCGAGGCTCTTCAGCCATTCCTCATAGGGAAGGTGCGCCAACCCCTCTAATCACCTTGGTTGCCCTCCTCTGTACTTTTTATGGCTCTGCACTGACGCTGAACTGCGGGCTGCGGAAGGTCAGTAGTTCAGCAGTTCGAGACCCAAGTGTGCCGCATGACGGAGTGAGCTCCCGTCTCTAGTTCCAGCTCCTGCCAACCTAGCAGTTCGAAAGCAAGAAATTGCAAGTAGATAAATAGGTACCACTTCGGTGGGAAGGTAACAGCGTTCTGTGCGCCTTGGTGTTTAGTCATGCTGGCCACATGACCATGGAAACGTCTTCGGACAGCGCTGGCTCTTCGGCTTTGAAACGGAGATGAGCACCGCAACCCTAGAGTCGGATTCGACTGGCTTTCGAGCAAGGGAACCTTTACCTTTACCTTTTACTGTCCTTTTGGAGATACTGAGATGAGAACTGTGTGCAGTGGAGATGGGCACGGACCCCTGTTTGAGTACAAACCAGGCCATTTAGTGGTTCGCAAACCAGGGGGTCAGGAGAGCGTGTCTCCCACAATCTGCCCATAAACCTCCGTGTTTTTCATAGAGGTTTGTGAGGTTCATGGGAGACACATTCTTGGGCTCCAAAGGCATTTAAATGCCTCCAGGGCTTCCTTCCAGGTCCAGTGGCCACCACCAGCCTGCAGCCTCACCCAAGTGAGCTCTGAAGGCATCTAAACGCCTTCAGAGCCCACCTCTTGTAATGTATTCAATAGCTGCCATTGAATGCATAACTGTATGTGAACAACATAACTGAATTGCCATGTAAAGCTTCGTCCTGGGCTAGGATCCAAATCCATCCAATCGCATTGCTAGCCCAGGAAGAACCAACCAATCACTTGTCAGCAAGCTCCCTGAGCGGGAACGTTCGTGATTGGTCCTTATGCATACAACCTTATTGGTTGGTAATTGTACAGTAGGCGTGGCTACATTAGCCTACAATTTAGATACTTATCTAGGGCCACATTATATGAGGGGAGTGACTGCCTACCGGCACCCAGGCAGCAGAGCTCTGTTGTTATACGGCTCTTCTTTCAAGCGGGCTTTGGATGTTATTATTCTTCGGCGTTCTACCTCCTGGCGCCTTGGAACGGATCTTAATTCAGTGGCTCTCTCCAGCGGACTCATCCTGGTGCGCGGCCCCGCGCCAGCCGCAGCTCCGGCTCATGTCCTACTGGCTCCGCCACGCCGCCACGTCACCGCGCCTCCACGATTCAGTCTCCACCCGGATTCTGCCGCTCGATGTCATGCTCACTGGGTCGCCAGGGTCGCTCGTCAATCGCGCCGCCGCCGATGCTCCAGCTGCACACCGCCACAGGAGGAGGATGCCCCCTGCCACCTAGGGGCAGGTACCCGTTTTATCTACTCGCTTTACGCTTTCGAACTGCTGGGTGGGCGGGAGCTGGGACTAGGACAAAGAGCTCACCCCGGCCGCGGTGGGTCTCAAACAGCCTTAATGGCTGTTCACTGATGTTACAGCAGGCGTTTTACTGCCTGCGCCACCGCTCCCCTTTGGAGCGGTGTCCTATAGTCCTTTGGAGCTCCCAGAGCTCTGAAGGCTTTCATAGGCCTTCCGGGCCCACTTCTGGGTGGGGGCGTGGCCTATAAAAGCCTTCGGAGCTCCTTCTAGGAAGTCAGTCAAGTTGTGCAGCCCGACTCAACTGAGCTCCCAGAGCGAGCTCTGAAGGCCTAAAAGGGTTTTCGGAGCTCACTCTCAGAGCTCAGTCAGGTCGGCCCAACCTGGAATTGGGCTCCGAAAGCATTTAAATCCCTTCGGAGCTCACTTTTGGGTGGACCGAACTCCCCCAAACCATGAACTGGTTTGCGCAATGGAGGCGTTCACTGGAGGTTTGGGGCTCATGAAAACCCCGAGCCACGAACCTCCAACGAACTTCTGTTTCCCCAATTCATGCCCACCCCTAGTATGCAGTATTCAGTATGTCTACTCAGAGCAGCGGCAGCTCTCCAAGGTCTCAGTTAGAGGTCTTTCGCATCACCCACCCCTTGATCAATTTAACTGGAGATGCTGGAGATTAGAACCTGGGACCTTCTGGGATCGACCAATGAGCCACTGAGGTCTTTCCCATCACCTACTTCCTGGTCCTTTGGAAATGGAGATGCCATGGATTGAACCTGGGACCTTCTGCATGCAAAGCAGATGCTCAGCCAATGAGCCACAGCCACTCCCCTTCTGGCATGACCAGAAACAATGACAGCACATTACCAGGGACTCTGTAGTAATTGGCCAAAACTCTGTTTCAACCATAAAGTTTTGACCAAATGCTAGAGCGTCACCGGCGATGGGCTGATGTCACTTCCTGTTGCACCAGAAGTTATGTCAGCCTGTTACCAGCAGTGTCATTACACTGCCCACCTGGTCACCTCGCTCTTGGTGAGTCTCCCGCTGGTTGCCTTGGTGTGAGACTTACGAGGGGGGGGGTTTGCTAGTAATGTCACGACAATTCTGACGCAACCTGGAAGTGACATCATCCCACAGACAGCAAAACCCGAGGTTTATGGACCATCCGATGAGCTACCCTATCCAGGGGTCATTTCATAGAAAAAGAGGTGCAGGAGCTTATTAGCGTAAGTCATTAGCATAACTTATTTGCATATGCCACACCCCCTGATGTCACCGGAAGTATGTCAGAAGGCAACACCCACCG
>NW_015170543.1:5091-7044 GCF_001447785.1 Gekko japonicus
GAGAGCTTGTACCTGAATAAAACTTGATCTTAGAGGTGCCACTGGACTGTTTTGGACCGGGGGGCCGGGGGGGCTGTGTAACGTACCTGGCTGCTTCTTGCTCTGACTGAGGGCTGCTGGGAGCAGGGGGCGGGGCTTGTTGCATGTGCCCACCCCCTGGGCTCTTTACTGCCGGAGCTCCGCTCCTGTGCGCTCCTGCAGGAAATGACCCCTGACCCTATCTGAATTGTGGACTGTGTTCAGTTTAGTAGACCACAAGTTGTGTGTTTGGAGAGTGAAAACAAAAAAGCTTTGGCTTGGCAGATCCAAATAAAAAGGGGGTTTTATTTTTGGCTTTTCTCGTAATGTTTCTGATATCCATAAAAATGTTTCCTCCTGCAGTTTCCCAATTGCCATTTAATTAAGCACATTTAATGTCCATTAAACTTGCAGCTCTCACAAACATTTTATTATCATGTTTTATTAAAAAAAAAAGATTCCATCCACTAAAAATGCTGCCATGCACTTAAATATTGATGGGCCCCAAAATTAACACGAAGCAACATCTGTGTTTAGCCAATAAGTACTTAAAAACGGATTCAAAAAAAATGCCCTCTTAAGGCATGCTCAGACATAAATAATATCCTTACAGAACTCTGCATTTTTAATTTTGAGAAGGAAGGTCTCCCGCATATTTTTTAAAAAAATGAAACATCTGTTTGTTTGTTTGTTTTAGTTCAGACTTATCATTGTATTAAATTCCTGTGTTGTGAACCTACATTCTCTTTTGGAAAAGGCCCGTACAAAGCATTGAACATGCTAAAAATGCACAAAAAGATCCAGGTAACGCTGTAGAGCAGGGGTCCACAGCCTTTTTGAGCTGTTGGCACATTTGGAATTCTGACACGGCGCAGCAACACAACAGCTTTCACAAAATGGCTGCCGCAGGAGGCGGAGCCAGCCGCAAAGTGCTGAATCAAATCTCCAATAGTCAATCAGAAGTCTTGGCTGAACCCGCCCACTTCCTAAAAACACTTGGTGGGCACCACAAAGATGTCGACAGGTACCATGACACCCACGGGCATGACACACGGACCCCCAGATGTACAGATTCAGGAGTTGAATAAATTGATAATTTTATAGCAGTTGAAGGCTTAAAAGAAAATACCTAGGCACCATCTACCCACCACAGCACGGGTGCTGAGAGCCAGTTTGATGTAGTGGTTAACTGGGAGAACTGGGTTTGAATCCCCACTCCTTCACTTGCACCTGCTAGATGACCTTGGGCAAGCCGTAGTTCTGTCAGAGCTGTTCTTGAACGAGCAGGTCTTCAAAGAGCTCTCTGAGCCCCATCTACCTCACAGGGTGTCTGTTGTGGGGAGGGGAAAGGAAAGGACTTTGTAAGCCACTTTGAGACTCCAAGTGAAGGACGGGGTATAAATTCAATCTCTCCTCTTCTCTAAGCAATTGAAAACTCTCCTCCGCTCCCTTTTCTTTTCCCCTGTTCTTTCCCCCCCCCCTGTTTTGTTAGCCAGTTTGAGTCCCTGCTAGGGGGAAAAGTGGAATACATCTGTCCTAAGTAAATAAATAAAAATAACTAAGATAATTTATGCCCCTATGTGCCAACAATACCCTTCCTATTGCAAAAGAAAACACGGACATAAATCTAACACTAAAACATCATGACATTCAAAAACGGATAGGTAAACAGTTTTATATTCCAGGGCATTCTATTCTGATAGAAAATGTCTTTGTTCTCCTACAAAAAAAAAAGAATTTCAAAGAGGAGAATCCAGAAAGAAATTTCTGAGAAATTCAACAGCATATCTTTCTGAGGCCAAGAACATAAGAAGAGCCCTGCTGGATCAGACCAGTGGTCCATCTAGTCCAGCATCCTGTCTCACACAGTGGCCAACCAGTTCCTCTGGAGGGCCAGCAACAGGGCACAGAGGCCAAGGCCATCCCCTGGTAAGA
>NW_015170543.1:7186-8634 GCF_001447785.1 Gekko japonicus
GTTCTCCTAAAAAAAAAAAAAGAATTTCAAAGAGGAGAGTCCAGGAAGAAATTTCTGAGAAATTCAACAGCATATCTTTCTGAGGCCAAGAACATAAGAAGAGCCCTGCTGGATCAGATCAGTGGTCCCTCTAGTCCAGCATCCTGTCTCACAGTGGCCAACAAGACATAGAAGCCAAGGCCCTCCCCTGATATTGCCTCCTGGCTTTGGAATTCAGAGGTTTAGTGCCTCTGAACGTGGAGGTTCCCTTTAGTCACCATGGCTAATAGCCACTGACAAACCTTACCTCCATGAATCTGTCTAATCCCCTTTTAAAGATGTCTGTGCCTATGGCCATCACTGCATCCTGTGGCAGTGAATCCCAAATCTTAATCACTCTCTGTGTAAAGTTGATGAATTACTTCCTTTTCTCCATCCTGGAACTACTGACATCAGCTTCACTGGACATCCTTGAGTTGTAGTGTTTCAGGAGAGGGAGAGAAAGTTCTCTTTGTCAGCTCTTTCCATCCCATGCATCATTTTAGAAACCTCTATTGTGGCCCCCATTCGTGGCCTCTTTTCTAAACTGAAAAGTCCCAGGCTCTTCAGCCTTTCCCCATTGGGAAGGTGCTCCAACCCCCAGCCATCTTGGTTGCTCTCTCCTGTACTTTTACTAGCAGGGGTCATTTCCTGCAGGAGCGCACAGGAGCGGAGCTCCGGCAGTAAGGAGCCCAGGGGGTGGGCACATGCAACAAGTCCCGCCCCCTGCTCCCAGCAGCCCTCAGTCGGGCCACGAGGAGCAAGAAGCAGCCAGGTAAGTTGCAGAGACACACACCCCCGTCCCGCCTTCAGGTATAAGCTCTCCCTCCTCTGTGAGGGCAGATCTGTGTGTCCCCCCCAATAGCTAGCAATCCAAAACAGTCTAGTGGCACCTTTAAGACCAAGTGGAGCCTGAGTGGTGGGTGTTGCCTTCCCGTGATGTCAGGGGGCATGGCATATGCTAATAAGTTATGCTAATGAGTTGTGCTAATGAGCTCCCGCACCTCTTTTTCTACAAAATGACCCCTGTTTACTAGAGTTTCCTGCCTGGTAGAAGTTTATAAAATTATGCATGGGGTGGAGAGAATTGACAGAGAGAAATTTTTCTCCCTCTCCCAAAACACTAAAACTTGAAGGCATCCAATGAAGCCGGTGGACAGTAGGTTCAGGACAGACAAAAGGAAATACTACTTTACAGGGGAGTGATTAAAATGTGGAAATCGCTGCCAGAGGGTGTAGTGATGACTACAGGAATAAACAACTTTAAAAGGGGATTAGACAGATTCATGGAGGATATGTCTATCAGCGGCTACTGACCATCGTGACTATGGGGAACCTGCATGTTCAAAGGCAGTCAACCTCTGAATTCCAATGCCAGGAGACAATATCAAGTGACAGCCGTGGCCTCTGTGCCCAGTTGCTGGCCCTCC
>NW_015170544.1:0-3376 GCF_001447785.1 Gekko japonicus
AACCACCTGAGCCACCGCAGCTCCTTTACCTTTAATTCTCATTTATCTGGGCCCAAATTCCTGCTTTGCTAGCCTTTGAATTGGTACTCAGCTAAGAACAGCACAGGAAGTAATCCTGGATTCTTCACACAACACTCGATCCAGTCCCCAGTTTGTCACGTGAATACATGCAGCAGCCTTATCCTGGATCAGAGCCTTGGTCCACCAAGGTCACCAAGGTCTACTCAGACGGGCAGCGGCTCTCTCTCCGGGGTCTCAGGCGGGAGGTCTTTCACATCACCTAATGCCTGGCCCTTTTAAATTGGAGATGTCGGAAAGCGAACCTGGGACCTTCTGCGTGTCAAGCAGATGCTCTACCAGTGAGCCACCCAGGTCTCCCACGGACCGCCTGATCCTTTTAACGAGAGATGGCAGGTTCAATCCCAGGCATCTCCAGTTAAAAGGACCAGGTATAAAAAAATCATTATATGTATATGACTGGTCTAGCGACTGCAATAAAATTATGATCTGACCTGACCAGGTAGCAGGTGATATGAAAGACCTTTACTGGAAATCCTGGAGAGCCACTGCCAGTCTGAGTAGACAATACTGACCCTGAAGGACCACGGCTCTGATTCAGTAGAAGGCAGCTTCATGTGTTCAGTTTAATGCAAAGAGCCAATTCAGTTCTTGGGGAAGAAGAGATTGGGTTTATACCCCGCCCTTCACTACCCAAGGGAGTCTCAGAGCGGCTCACAAACTCCTTTCTCTTCCCCTCCCCACAACAGACACCCCGTGAGGTAGGTGGGGCTGAGAGAGCTCTGACAGAAACTGCTCTTTTTTTCCAAGAACAGCTCTTATCAGAGCTACAGCTTTGCCCAAGGTCACCCAGCTGGCTGCATGTGGAGAAGTAGGGAATCAAACCTGGTTCTTCCAGATTAGAGTCTGTGCACTTAACCACTTAACCACAAACTGGCTCTCAGGAGCAAGCAAGACAGTGAAGGACTCCTAGACCTCTAGGTGCTAAGTGAGGCTAGCTAAGATGTTGAACAAATCTCATTTGCCGAAGCTCAATCAACCCTCTTAATGAATTTATGAGATTATGCATGGGATAGAGCAGGTAGAGATAGAAGTACTTTTCTCCCTTTCTCACAATACAAGAACTCGTGGGCACTCCATGAAATTGCTGAGCGGTCGGGTTAGAATGGATAAAAGGAAGTACTTCTTCACCCAAAGAGTGATTAACACATGGAATTCACTGCCACAGGAAGTGGTGGCAGCTATAAGCATGGGTGGGTTCAAGAGGGAATTGGATAAACATATGGAGCAGAGGTCCATCAGTGGCTATTAGCCACAAGGTATAGATAGGGACTCTGGGGCAAGTGATGCTCTGTCTTCTTGGTGCTTGGGGGTGGAACAGTGGGAGGGCTCCTAGTGTCCTGTCCCCACTGCTGGACCTCCTGATGGCCCCTGGGTTTTGGGCCACTGTGTGACACAGAGTGTTAGACTGGACGGGCCGTTGGCCTGATCCAACACTGACTTCACTTATTCTTACGATTGCTATACACTTCCCCCAACACCCACCAGTCCCGAAGCCCCTTCTTCCTACCTCCGGCACAGGGTAGTAATTGATATCAATGATCTTATTCAGATTTCGGACGATGACCCCGGTGACCTCCGCCAGCTTCTTGAAGTCGTAAGTGTGCTCTGGGGTGACATACATATTCAGGGCTATGGAAGCCAAGTTACAAACCGCAACCTGGAAAGCGCAGAGATGGGAAAACAGAATTCAATGGCAAAGGGAAGAAGGTTCGTATAGAGAATGCGACCTACTGAAAATGGCTTGGGGGGGGGATACAGTCACATTTCCCACCGTCGACGAAGAGAGGAAGAGTCCCATGTGACCTCCCAAAAAGGTTATGCTGGGGATCACAACAACTACATGGACAAAAACTTCAGGAGTCTAGGGCCACAGTAAATGGGGGGCAATGCTCCCTCTAAGCTGTGGAGTCTTTTGAGCAAAAATCCTACTTTGTGAGCTACTGGCATGAAAGTTGTGAGTGAGCGGTTTGGCTGCTGCATAAATTAGTTGGCTCTGTAGCCATCCTGCCTGAGGCGAGACAAAAATGTGTGAGCTGGAGGCTAAAAAAGCTCTGAGCCAGCTCACGCCAACTCAGCTTAGAGGGAACACTGGTGTGGGGTTTTGTGTTTTTTTTTGCATAGATGGCTTTAAAAAGAGATCAGACAGATTCATGGAGGGTATATGGCAACTGTGGAGAAATGCCTTGTCTCCAGGCAGGTTAGCAACAAGCAGGGCTCCACTGTACTTTTAACCATTATTTTTTTCTCTGGGCTTAGAACAAACAGGAAGAGGGAAGTCATTCCAAATGCTTAGGTAAAGGTGAAGCTTCCCTTGCTCGAAAGCCAGTCGAATCCGACTCTAGGGTTCCGGTGCTCATCTCCGTTTCAAAGCCGAAGAGCCAGCGCTGTCCGAAGACGTTTCCGTGGTCATGGGGCCGGCATGACTCAACACCAAGGCGCACGGAACGCTGTTCCCTTCCCAACGAAGTGGTACCTATTTATCTACTTGCAATTTCTTGCTTTCAAACGGCTAGGTTGGCAGGAGCTGGGACTCGAGATGGGAGCTCACTCCGTCATGCGGCACACTCGGGTCTCGAACTGTCAAACGACTGACCTTCCACAGCCTGCAGTTCAGCGCCTTAACCACTTGAGCCACCGCAGCTCCAAATGACCTTGATATATATGCTAATAGCTCTGGCAGCAGAGTTAATAGGATGGTCTCACACACACACCCTTTGAGGCAAGAAATAGGGGGCTTGGAGGACTTTTTGCTAGACAGGTTACAGGAAGGGGCTCCCTGGAGACCACAGGAAAAGACGCCCTGACCTGGGCTGTCCAGGGTCAAGGGGCAGGAGACACAGGCTTATTAAAACCGCCTTGCAAGGGGAAGGAGGCCTCTCTTCTCCTTGGGGTGATGCTGAGCTGGACCTCTTCCCTGAGGCTGGGAGCAGGCAGCCATTTTTGGACCATGCGGCTGGCCTAGAGAGCCGGGCGAACCCTCAAGGTAATAGAGGATCTTTATCGAGAACGAGGACACCTAAGATAAAGAGCCCATCCTAATTTTAACATCTACTTAAGGCAGGCGCTTCAAACTAGGGATGTGCATTTCGGGATCCCGAACCGAAAAAAAGCCGAAAATAACATTTTTCGGCTTTTGCAATACCGAAATGGCTTCCTATGCGTTTTTCCGAATCCCGAAAAAAAAATCCCGAAAAAATTCGGGAATCCCGAAAAAATTCGGGTCCATTATAACCAATGGGGCCATTGAAGTCAATGGCAAAAAACCTCTTGAAACTTTGCGGGGGGCTGGGGGGGA
>NW_015170544.1:3637-6398 GCF_001447785.1 Gekko japonicus
CTATGGTGGGAAAAAAAGTATTTTTTTCCCACCATAGAGAACAATGGAGGGATGGGGGCAACCTGTTTGGGGGCCCATAGAATTGGACCCCCTGGTCCAATCTTCTTGATATTTGGTGGGCATGTTGGGGAGAGGTTCCAGTAACCACCCTCCAAATTTGGAGCCTCTCCCTCTAACCCCCCCCCTAGGGGTCTGCAAAAAGGAAAGCAGAAGGTTAAAATCCCATTGAAATGCATTGCCGCCGAATTTCGGCGGCAAACCGGGAATACAGCAAGCTGATCTGGGGGGACTGGGGGCACCCTCTTTGGATGCCCCTGGAATCGGACCCCCTGGGCCAATCTTCTTGAAACTTTGGGGGTCTTTCGGGAAGAGGCATGAGCAGCCACTGTCCAAATTTGGAGCCTCTACCCCCTCCCCCCTCCCCCCTGCAAAGTTTCAAGAGGTTTTTTGCCATTGACTTCAATGGCCCCATTGGTTATAATGGACCCGAATTTTTCGGGTTTTCCGAAAATTTTCGGATATCTATGCTTTACCGAATTAGATATTCGGGTTTTTTCGGGTTTCCCGAAAAAATTCGGGTTCAATAAACCCGAATCCGAATTTTACCGAATTTTTTTTTTTTGCACATCCCTACTTCAAACATAAGGCCCGGGGGCCGGAACCGGCACATCCAGGACTCTTGTGCGGCCCGCGGACAACTAGCGCAAGGGAGGGAGTGCTGGAGGGGGGGAAGTGGACAAAGCCACTCCATTGTGGCTTTAGCACGGAAGAACAACCTCGTCTGCAGCAGTTAAGCATCGTGGGAGCGTCTGCCCAGCGCTGCACAGCTGCCCCTCCAGTCCACCTTATGTGGGTTTCCCTCTGCCCCCCCCCCCCAGCCCAGGGGGCCTTGCAGCGAGGATACGCCAACTCGGAACTGACCAGCTGCTGTCCTTTATACAGTTTCCGTCTCCGGTACCTGGCATCACGTTCTATGGCACACACACGGCCCCGTCAGACAAAGTGACGTTTATGTCAGATCCGGTCCTCATAACAAATGAGTTTGACACCTCTGAGTGAGGGCATGTTTTAGAGAGAGGGACAGGAGGATTCGCATTTTACCCGTTTCTTTTGTTCTTCCTTGCTCTAAACTGGCCTGGTGCTAAAACTATGCTTGTAAACATTTTCCTTTCAATAAACAATTTAAACTTTTGATGCTGGAAGTGGTTTTCTGTACCACATAGACCCCCCACACACACACACTGTTTCAGACACGCTATTCTAAAAGGGAGACCCAGGAGCAGTGTTCCCTCTAAGCTGAGTTAGTGTGAGCTAGCTCACAGTTTTTTAGCCTCTGGCTCACACATTTTTGTCATAGCTCAGGAAGGATGGCTGCAGAGCGAACTAATTGATGCAGCAGCCAAGTCGCTTGCTCACAACTTTGATGCCAGTAGCTCACAAAGTAGAACTTTTGCTCACCAGACTCCACAGCTTAGAGGGAACATTGCCCAGGAGGGCGGAAGGCAAGCAGATGGCAACTGGGTATTCCCCCAGGGGTGCAGAAGGCATTGATCCGTCTCCATGGTGGCCAGGTGCTGGGCTAGTGGGAGAGACAGAGGCAAGACCTCTGAGCTTGGAAAGGGAGCTGAAGGTCCTGATCCCTTCAGTGGGAAACCCCTGTACTGAAGAGGTGGTGGTGGCGGCTCCTGGAGAGTAAAAAGGAGAAGCTCCTCCAGGGAGCTGGGAACCCCAAGGAGGGCAAGGCAGAGCGGGGCCTGCAGGCCAGAGCAAGCACGTTCTGCCACAGAGACTAAAGGGAATCTCCACAAAGGGAACTTTGACTCTCAGAAGCTCCTTCCCTGGAAATCTTGTTGGTCTCTGAGGTGCAACGGGACTTGAACGGAGATCTTCTACTGCAGACCAACGTGGCCACCCTCTGAAATGGCATTTAATCGCAGCTCGGAACTGACCCTCCCCACCTGCCCGTGCCTACCTCGTCCTTGCTGGTGTACTCCACGATCTCGGTGCACAGGTTGCTGCATTTGATGGTCCCCAGGTTCTGCTGGTTGCTCTTCCGGTTGCAGGAGTCCTTGTAGAGCATGTACGGGGTCCCCGTCTCCGTCTGGGACTCGATGATGGCGTACCACAGCTGCTGGGCTTTCACCACCTTGCGCACGCGGCCCCGCTTCTCGTAGCTGCAACACAAAAGGAGACGTGGCCACTGTGTCTCTGGAAAGGAGGACTTCTCGTTTCTGTTTGCAAACCAGGGGCACGAGAAAGGGCACCGGGTGTTGTCTGCTCTGAAGGAAGGACATGGTCTAAAGCACAGAAAACCGCTGGCTAAAAATAAACAAAAATGCTTAAAAGTAATATTTAATGCCGAGTTAACGTAAGAACTGCAAAAAGATCTAAGCCGTTCTCCTGTGGACGGAAACAGCGTTGGAAGTACCACCGGAACTGCACTGATGCCATCTTTGGATCTATAACATCAGAAGTTTGAGCACTGTTGTTTTTAAGTATTGGATGTTTTTGTTTTAATTATTTTGTTTTAATTTAATTATGTTTTAATTATGGCATGGTTTACCTTGCCCTTGTTAGCCGCCCTGAGCCCATTGGGGAGGGCGGGGTATAAATAGGAAAAATAAATAAATAAATGAATAAAATAAGAGATGCCAATGTTGGATCAGACCAAAGGCCCATCCAGTCCAACACTCTGTGTCACACAGTGGCCAGAAATACCAGGTGCCATCAGGAGGTCCACCAGTGGGGCCAGGACATTAGA
>NW_015170544.1:6863-8617 GCF_001447785.1 Gekko japonicus
ATATTGGCTGATCTGTTTTCAATACCCTTCCTAATAATCCCCAGCATAGCATTGGCCTTCTTTATTGCAGTCACACACTGTCTCGACATTTTCAGTGAGTTATCCACTACGACTCCAAGATCTCTCTCTTGATCAGTGTCTGCCAGTTCAGACCCCATCAACGTGTATTTATATTTAGGACCTATGGCTCCAATGTGCATCATAGAGTGGGCTCATATAGTTCCCTGAAAATCCTTATAATTTTAATCCATAAACCATAGATGCATAGTCCGTATGCATAGCCGCGTTTCGAATAATTCTTTTTGAACACCAATAGGCTACAGTGGGGACCCAATCTCAGTAGAAGCACATGCAGAAGCCAGTTTATTCCGTCATAGAGGGTCATGGGTCCCATCATAGGAACTATGTGAGTCCACTCTATGATGCATGTATGTCAAGTTGGACTATGGAATTACAACACAACAGGAGATGCAGTGAAATTTTGGGGACTTTACTTCTCTGTGTTACTGCTGTTTCTTGCAAGAACACCTTGGCTCTACATAGTTATATGACTGTATTATTGAACTCGGCATTAAAAATTTTTTTTATACATTTTTGTTTATCATTAGCCAGTGTTTTTTTGTGCTTTGTACCATTTCATGTACGCTGGTTCCCCTTCTTTTTTGGTTTTCTTCTAAAGGAAGGACAGGCAGATGCCCCATGTTGAGAGGACTGGTCCACAGCCAGAGGAGACCACGATCACCAACCCTGCAAAGGCGCCTGTAGCTGCAATGGCTCCTCTGACCGAACGACCCTCGAGATACACTGTCATGCAGGAACTGAGGATCTGGTCACAGATTCCTCATGGATACTTGGGGGGCGTGCAACAGCTAGAATTGGTTTAAGTTTGCAGTGCAAACTGGCTGGTCTTAAGAGCTGTCTTTGGGCCCAGTTCCAGTTGGTCAAGCACCTCCCGTACAAACTTCCCGCACGCCTGCACAATCAGCAAGTGCCATTCACATTCTCCATTAAGTTCCCTACCCTCTCCAATTTAACAAGCTGCAATCACCCTCTCGGAATATATGGAGTGAAAAGGAGGGCACTTTTGAAAATTAACTTTGTGGACGTCTGTCAAGGGTTGTTTAGATTCAACATAGTGGCAGAGAATCAGCTCCTCAAACTCTGTTCCTGGGCTATTTTCTCATACCTCTCGTAGAGTTTCTCGAACTCCTCTCCCCAGACTTCATCTAGGCCCGGGCATTCGTTGGGACACATCAGAGACCAGTCCTAGAAGAGAAGGATGGAAGCTGAGCAAGGGCAGCCCCTCAGGACTCCGTCCGTCCGTGGCACAGGTCACACCCACATGATGCCACTTCCCAAGGACTAACTGCTCTCCTGTTCGCATCAGGGAGCAGAACCAGTGAAGGATGCAATTCCCCCACAGGGTGTCTTTGCACTCAACCGTATCTTCCATATCATGAAATACCAAGTCACAGAACACAGAGAGCAATTCTATCCCTGTGTTGTCACCTTACTGTTACCCTGGCTAATATTATTCTTAATATTACTCTGGGGAATCTGCCTGGATTCCCAGTGAGAGAGGCGCAGACTATAAATAAATCAATAACTATTACATGCTGGAGAATGCTTTGACTAGAATTTCACTTGGACCCAAGAGACGGCTCACCTCCAAAGACGGACCATGCTTTAACAACTAAACAGACCACGCTTTAACCACTACACCCCCTATGAAGAAGAGAGAAGAAGAGATTGGA
>NW_015170545.1:0-6587 GCF_001447785.1 Gekko japonicus
GGCCCTATACAACAGGTGCTAGAAGCAAATGAAATTCAGCCAAAATATTACAAAGCCCAAAAGGCATCACATTGAATTCAAAGAGTCCCTGCTTGATAGTGAACGCTGTCTTAGGTCGGTCCTCAGATTGTACCTGTACTTACCAATACCTACTGGCAAGGTCCAGAGTAGAGAACCAACAGGCATTCCCCAGTAAGTCTAAAGGGCTGTCAGTCCTTGAGAGACGGTAGGCACCTTGCACCCTGTACAATAAATTATATACTAAGATTGAAACAAACAAGTACATTATATAAACAATATTTGTATTGTGTCAGTTGTTGTAAAGGTACAATACATTCACAAACTTAAATTGTATGAACAAAACTAAGCACATACACAATATTCCAAGAGATTAACACTTCAAAGAGTTGTAAACAAATGTCAGGTTAACAACGTGAAGCTTGCAAGACTACAGGGAGCCAGTAAGAAGAATCCCATTTCTGTGTGCCTTCATCAGGTCTTACAGCCTCAGTTGTCTGTGAATACATAATGGACATAATATAAAAGACAGAAAAACTTACAAAAGATTTTATGTGTGATGAACAATGTACCACAACACATACCATGTGTTACAAACAACTAAAATTATTACAAAGGCTCATAAAGTAACAAAAAAATAAGCTACCTACATGTGAATTAGAATTTTTGGCAGCATGGTATGAGGGCAAAATTAGCCCCATATTTCTCAAGACTTAGAACTGTAAAAACAAACATAACTGATATTTTCCTAATACTATTTATTTAATTTATACCCTGCCCTCCCCGCCAAAGCAGGCTCAGGGCAGCTTACATAAAAGATAAAAACACATAAGTAACAATGGTAAGAATCATAAAACTTTCTAAAACAGTTCATTATCATAAAGCGGTATTAAGAGAAAAACCCAAAAAAAGAAAGAGGAACACCCAAACACTTTCTCTCATAGTTACATACCCTTTAGTTGAAAGAGGGAATCACCAGTAGAGTTTCCGAACATGGTAATAGCCTACAGAGATTCACAAGTGACTATATTCTCCTAAACACCCAAAGTGAATTAATAGTTTTAAGGCAACCACACATGAGGTGCAATAATTAATTACAGGTGTAGGAACTGTCAATTTAAATGTCAATTTCAAGCTTACCATGGGAGATAATTAGATGAATGGAGTTAGAGCTAATGAAAGATTTAAGCCATCTGGGGAAATCATCTGAAATTTATGAATGAAAAAGGCTTCCTTCTGTAATAATGAATGTGAAATACTGTTAACATCAGGGGTCATTTCCTGCGGGAGCGCACAGGAGCGGAGCTCTGGCAATAAGGAGCCCAGGGGGTGGGCACATGCAACAAGCCCCGCCCCCTGCTCCCAGCAGCCCTCAGTCTACTTAATGGTTAACTAACTACTAACTACTTAGTGATTAACAGTTCATTAATCCTCCAGGAGAACCCAAAAAAATCTCTCCCAAAGATTCCTGGAAGTCAGCAATAATCAATAGACAATCATTTGAACCCTTGAATTGTCCTCTACATTATGAACACAAAGCCCTCTATTTTCTTTCCCCCAAAAGTGCTGTAATTATTGCCACCCCAGGAGTGACCACCCGCCCGGCCACCCCTCTCCCTTCCCTCGTGCCAGATTTAAAGGCCCGCTGACCAGCTGGAGGGCCCTTTAAACCTAGCAGGTGGGAGGGAAGGGGCGGTTGCGGGCCTTTTTGCAAGTACGGTGGGGGCTGTGGCGTGCGGGGCTGATTTCCCCAGCCTCGTGCGCTGCGGTCCCCACCCTACTCGCAAAAAGACCCCTTAAAGTTTGCAGGCAGGGCATGACCCACAGCAAGCATTCTGTGAGTAGAACCACTCATTGTTTCAATGTAAACTCAGACCATGGGCAGAATAAAGACATAAGGCTGTAGAATGGCTATAGAATGAACACTGGTTAAATCATTTGGGGTCGAAATGAATGCATGGGTCAGAGGGAAAGGAATGCACCTACTGGCACCACTGCAAGCTTTCATGGGTCTGATTTGCATGTCCCATTTGCACAGGGGCCTGTGTATGCTCTGTTGCATGCAAAATCAGTTCGGGTTGTGCACAGGGCACTTTTGGAAGGGTACCTGTAGACCAGAGGGCCCCAGTGTGCTGCCAACACTTTTCCTGGCACCTACCAAGTGTTTTTAGAAAGTGGGTGGGGCCAGGTGCAGGTTAAAATAATGTTGTTTCAGCAGCAGCAGTGTTGGTTTTATTCTTTCTCTCTCCTCTTTCCTAGCGTATTTTAAAAAATAACTCCTTAACTCCTCTTGTCTCCCTTGAACAATTGGGGCTTTGACTACATCGAGGTCCCCTCCCTTCATGCAACCACTTCCATATGAAATTAAAGTCTGCAAAGGGACATAAGAACATAAGAGAAGCCAATGTTGGATCAGGCCAATGGCCCATCCAGTTCACACAGTGGCCAAAAATAACAGGTGCCATTAGGAGGTCTACCAGTGGGGCCAGGACACTAGAAGCCCTCCCACACACCCATTTGCAGAGTTGCCTCCAGGGTAGAGCAGCTTGCTTTGAATCCCACAGAGATAACAGCATTAGCCAGATTCTGCAACTTTGTTCAGAAACCCTTCTTTCTGTATTAGCCTCAGAATACAGTAGTCTGAGATTTTGTCTTTCATTTTAAAAAGTGTTTAGGGTTTTTTTTTTATTTAGGAAATGTATATGCCACCTTTCCCAAGTTCTGCTTGACAAGAATTGGCACTCCAGTGGTGAAATCTCTGGAGCCAGAGGAAGAGAGGTCAGTAGGATTTCTAATGGGCAGGGGGTGGACCTTGCTGGGTTCATTGTTTCCCCATGTAAAGCATGGCATATGTGGGACTTTAAAAAGAGCTCATACCGGAAATAGAGACATTAGACAGCTGCAGATTCCAGTGTCATCTATTTCTATGTGATCTCTCAAAAACATTATTCCCCAAAGGACACTTTTTTGGACAGGAGAGTGTCTCTCTTCTAGACCGATTTCATAAAATTTTGAATGAAATACAGATTATTGTTTCCCAAGTGTGCTTGTAACCAACTTAAGAAGGTGTTAACTGCCAAGTGGTAAGGAGAATCTTGCAGAAATCTAATAGCAGAACAGTGGTAACAGTCTCCTCCCTGTTTTGACAGGTCAGTGCAGATAAGTTACTGTTTGGAAAACAGTCAGCTATATTCACTACCCAATTACAGTTTTTGCTGCTACCGTCCCATCCTTTTAACAAATCTCTACCTAAATTTCTAGTTGCTGATCTAACAGTTGCTCCTGGACTTGTAATCAATAATATTTAATTCAACCGGCCTTCATAAACAATGCTGACACATAATAGCAGCAGCCCCAGGATCAGATAAACACCCCAAACAGGGAGATAGGTAGATATACATTCCAGCTGCAGCTGCAATCAGTAATATACCTCAAGTAATGACAGGGGGAAGAGTAAATAACCAGGTATTAGACAGGGAGGGCTCAACAAATCATTGCATTCCCAGAGCTGTAAAACACTAGATGTCAGGCAGTGACTATTCAAGGACTAATCGGAAAGGAAGATGGAAAAGAAGGCCCACAAAACCTCTCTCTAGCAGCTGTTTCACATTCACACATTACTAAATTTCACATAGGAGGCACCGGTAGGAGTAAATGTACACATAAACCTGCACGTAGAATAATAAAGTTGTGTCAGGAAAAGGCTCCTTGAGCCTGGAGAAAGCACCGCCATTAGCAGAATGGGTCTGTGGGGTCCAAAACCCTTAGACTATAAGGCATGGGGCCCTCACACCACAACCCAAGCTTGAAGTGCCCCTTAACGATTGACATGTATATTGCTTCCTATAGAGAAGTGTCATGAAAAAAACTAGATTGCTCAAGCTGCTTCGATCACTGCTGCAATTTATGGAATTAACTGCAATGCCATCTACCCTTCCTTTCCTAGTGCTCTTTCTTTTAGTAGACCTCTCTTCCTGTGTAGAGGATCTTTCTGTTAGAAATGACGCACTTTCCTAAGCACTTATAGAGCATCATACTTCTCTCTCATTGAGACTTCATACTTTCCATATTGCAATTCAAGAATGTGACCTTTAAACCACTCCAGCTGGATCATGACAGTAGTCTTCGGGTTTTTAGAAACTAAAACAAAAACAAAAACCAACCCCAAAATGAAGATACAGTAAAGTGCTGATCTGATTCCACCCCCCCACCCCCTGCCACAAGCCTGAAGCTCACTGGATGGCTTTGGCCAAGACATTCTCTCTCAGCCCCACAGATCTCATGGAATTGTTAGGAGGATAAAATGTTATGTGTAAATTGCACTGAGCTCCACCTATGCCTGTTACTACAGGCAGCCAGTCCAGTGGCTGTTTATAACCCTATACTCGAAGGAGATCAGGAAAGGGATGAAAAATCAGAAAACGTTTGCAAAAGAAACACAGATCTAAACTATGGATTTTAAAAATGGAGTGAGGGCTGGCTTGATGGGTATGACACACTAGAGGGACTATATTGGGGCAACAGAACAAAGAACCCAGAGTGTTAGAATAGAGGAGCAAGTTCATTTCCTTCCCATTTTTGCCAAACATTTTCAGAGCCCTTTCTACAGCCCTTACACACATGGCCACCATTTATCCAGTACAGACTGACTGCTGTTGACCAGTTCCTCAGCTAATATCTCATGCTCTGACCCATACCTAAGTGCTTTAATCTAAAACCAGTGACAGGCACCTGTGAGAATTCCTATGGCCTGAGAGCAAGGACGTTGTATATGGGAACTTGTCAGCCATCAAGAACTGCAAACACAACTAAATATTTGCCTGCTGATATGAAGAGGAGGGTGGAAGACAAACTTATCTTGACTGAATTTGTGTAGCAGCAACCAGACCAATTTTCTGACACACAGCTCAGCCGCTTTTGTTGAACAGCAGAGCACCCAGGACAATGTTCTTATTGGAGGCTCTGGCCTTGACTGCAATGCCAGTACTATTTTTACTCGGTTGGCACTTTTCACCTGTTCTAAGCAGCACTAGCGGCAGCAACCTTTAAGATGGTATAGGTGGTAGCTAGAAATCTCCTGCTATTACAACTGATTTCCAGATGACAGAGATCAGTTGACCTGGAGAAAATGGCCACTTTGGAAGGTGGACTGTATGGCATTCTACCCCACAGAAGTCCCTTCCCGCCCCAGACTTCACCCCCAAAATCTCCAGGTATTTCCCAACCAGGACCTGGCAACCCTAATTAGATGAAGCAAGCTCCGGTGTCCAGTTCTCTCTTATTCTGAAACATCAAATACCACCACAACTCATGCCTTATAGAGCAAAGCGGCCAGTATCCTGCTGACATCATCCATTTGGGAGGTACATTTTCCTAGTTACAGCTTCAGCCGTAACTTCCTGGTTCGGTACTACGTCCCTCTACCATTTTACTGATGAACTAAAGGACAAAAGCAAAATTTTTCAAGCCAAACTCCAGATGAATCTCCTTGCATTACTGAAAGAAAATTTGTATGTATGTATTACTTAATTACAACATTTATACCCCACCATTCTACCCTTACCATGGCCACCAAGGCAAGTAACAGATTACAAACATGCATAATAAAAACATCTTAAAATCCACTAAACAAAAATACATCATTAAAATAATTAAAACCACGAAAGAAAATAAATAAAATACACATTCATAAAAACAACAATTAAACATAGGACAAGAAGGAGGGATCATTGAAAGAATGCAAAACAAACTAAAAAGTCTTCAACCACTGGCTGAAGTAAGGGTGTACAAAAAAATGGTTTTCTACCAATTTGTGTCTACTGGATCTGAAAAATATTGGTATTCCTGAATGTTCCTGAATACCAGTATCGACATTGTACTGGTATTTGGGTAAATATTTGGGAAACCTGAATTCATTCAGCTCCATTATACCCTATAAGTATAATTCCCATAGGGTATAATGGAGGATTACACTCACCAAGTTGGGCCACGGTGGCAGCGTGAATCCACCAGTGAACTGAAGCCATTTAAAGTTTAAATGTGTTCTGTTTACTGGCGGCCTGACTCAGCAAGCAAACTGAAGGCATTTAAATGACTTCAGTTCATTCGTGCAGTCGCACTGCCGCCACAGCCCGACTCAGCAAGCAAAGTGAAGGCATTTAAAGTTTAAATGTGTTCAGTTCCCTTGCTTGAATCATGCCATGGCAGCGGCCCAACTCGACTGTGAACTGAACACATTTAGCAGCCTTGAACAAAAGCTGATAAAAGCCGAATAATATTGGCTTTTATTTGGGCGTGGCTATTTCCGTAGCTGAGTACAGATCTCTGATCTGTATTCAGCTGAACAAATACAAAAAAAATACCGATAATGTGTTTTTCAGGTATTCATTCAGCTCAGTATACACTGAGTGCACACCCCTAGGTGGAAGAACAGAAAGAGAAAGGCGTGTCTCTCTGGGGAGAGAGTTCCGGAGTTTTGGTGCCATGACTGATAAGGCCCTCTCCCAGGTTGCTATATGGCTAATGTAAGAAGGGACGGCCACCTAAAGCAGGCCCTTGGAAGATTACCA
>NW_015170545.1:6784-8495 GCF_001447785.1 Gekko japonicus
CGGCAAGATCAAAAGTGGGAAAAATCTGTTTTGGCATTCCCTGCAGTGGAGCGAATTGGCCAGGCAGTGGCAGTGTGGCAGTGCGACATCAAGAGCCCTGACGTCATCAGCCAGCCGACAGAATACATGCCACTGGGACATGACTGATACAGCCTGCAGATGAATCCTCCAACCAGCTACAATGTGTGTGTGATTAAATATTGTATGTTGTCTTCCCTATCCCCCATGAATATATTGTTAGTCCATTGTCTCTTGAGTAACTGTAAGTCACTCTGAGCCCGCATGAGTGGGAAAAGTGATCAATAAATTGAAAGTATTATTATTATTACCCAGATCTTTTCTGTCCAGAAAGGTCACAGATGGTGAACTGGCTGAAACTGGTAAAAGGCAATCCTGGCCACAGCTACCACTTACTTATTCAGCAGTAGGCCTGGGTCCAAGAGCACCTCCAAACTATGGACCTGTTATTTCAAAGGGGTACAACCCCATCCAAAATGGGTAACATCCTGAGTTAGCCTGCTTACCAGTAGAACTTCCATCTTGTCAGGATTAAGCTGACATCCACATCCACTCCAAAACTGCCCTTGGGTACTGGTTCAGGGTTTCTACAGCCTCCTTGGGATTGCCTGGAAGCATAAGACAGAGCTGCATATTGGTAATCACACAGCCCAGATCTTTGGATGACTACAGCCAGCAGTTTCGTGTAGATGTTGAAAAGCATAGAAGACAAGATGGAGTCTTGTGGGGCCCCACAGGCTAAAAGCCCAGGGGCTGAACAGCAGTCCCCCAGCACATGCTTCTGAAACCTACCGTCCAGGTAAAACAGGAACCACCACAAGAGTGCCTCCCCTCCTAGCCCCAGAAGGATACCATGTTCAGTGCTATTGAAAGCTGCTGAGAGGTCCAGGACAATCAAGAGATTTGAACTCCTGCTGTCTGTTTGCCAGCTCAAGTCATGCACTAGAATGGCCAAGGCTGTTTGAGTCCCTTAACTAGACCTGAAACCAGATTGGAAAGGATTCACCAAACATTCACTTCATACAGGAATGCTTGAAGTTGCCCATCCAGTTTGGTGTAGTAGAGAGCCAGTTTGATGTAGTGGTTAAGTGCACGGACTCTGATCTGGGAGAACCGGGTTTGATTCCCCACTCCTCCACTTTCACTTGCTGATGTGACCTTGGGTCAGTCACAAGCTCTGGCACAGCTGTTCCTGAAAGAGCAGTTTGTGTCAGAGTTCTCTCAGCCCCACCCACCTCACAGGGTGTCTGTTGTGGGGAGGGGAAGGGAAAGGAGTTTGTAAGCCGCTCTGAGACTCCAAGTGAAGGGCGGGGTATAAATCCAATCTCTTCTTCTTCTTCTTCATCCAACATCTGTTCCGTCTAAGACTGCCAGCCTCCAAGTTGGTGCCAACTTTGGATATTGTTCATGTGGCGGAAGGGGCCTTGTCAGCTGGCAGGCCCCGCTTTGCCCACCCCTCCTTTGTCTGACCTGGCACCTGAAGGGGCAGTTTTTCACCATTGCCTCTGGGTATTGCTGCCACCACTATCCCTGTCTTGGGCTCTGGTTAGGTGGGACAGCCTCCTAACCTCCCTCTGATGTCACTAGGAACCCACCTTGGGACTTCCTGGCAATCTTTGGGGCTCACCTGGAGAGTTGGCAACTGGCCATGTTGCCCTTGTTCTCCCAACCCACTCCTAGCATGTCCAAGCAG
>NW_015170546.1:0-3469 GCF_001447785.1 Gekko japonicus
GATTTGAAGGCCGAAACTGAATCCATGTGAATACAACTTAGTGCATGTATGGAGCTTTCCTTGTGACAGGTGTTGTCATCATGTCAGGCATGTCCGGCAGGATGGGGCTCTTCGGGGCAGGTCTCCACCACCAGCCAGATGGCTGTGCCAGCTATGCTGCCATGATTGTTCAGGAGGCCGTCGGCTTCTGTCTGTGTCTGCTAATTACTGCTGCATTCCTTCTGTGCTTCATCTCTGCTGTAACGCTGTTATCTCTAAGATGTGCAGGTGGTGTAGTGTCTGGCGCGAAGGGAAAACCGTGGGAGCGCTATCGGTTCCCAGCTTTGACTCTAACGGTCTGGGGCTCCTTCTCCCGCGCGCGGGAGTCAGGCCTATTGGCCTATGGAAGGGGGGGGTGCATACGAATGCCCTATATCCCATTTTGCTTGTAGGGGCGACACCATTCTTAACAGCGCTTCTGTGAATGCATCTATAGCTCTTCCATAAAGTATAACCTTTCTGATAAGCGTGTACTTCGTTGTTGGCTGTGGAACCTGACAGGCTGGTGGCGGACTGGAGGTCCCAAAATCGGGAGGGAACCCGCCCCCATTGGGGGGATGGCAACCCTAGGAGAGCCCTCGGTATACATTCTGTCCCAGCCTTCAAGTCAATGCACTGGCAGATATTGGGAGTGGAAGAGTGTGCAATAGGGTACTCCAACTTCTCCATATAGGGTTGCCAACCCCCAGGTGGCACCTGGAGATCTCCCACTATTACAGTTGATCTCCAGACAGCCAAGATCAGTTCCCCTGGAGAAAATGGCTGCTTGGAAGGTGGACTCTGTGGCATTATATCCTGCTGAGGTCCAGCCCATACCCAAGCCCCACCGTCCATCCCCAAATCTCCAGGAATTTCCCAATCTTGACTTGGAAACTCTATATCCGTGTGGGTCCTCTGCTCCCCTAGAAGCACTATTTCAGGGGCATTTCAGAGCCTGCAGTATGAGGGGAAAGCGAGAAGCTCATACCCCACTGACTCAAATCCTTCTGTCAGCGGAAATTTTCAGTCAGTCTTTCCTTCTCTGCCTGCAGCGATCAATTCTCCCCATTGCCTCCCTCCCATTCCAGTTGTTATCCCCCCCCGCCCCCCGACACGATGTTTCCGTTTTAATTTTCTGTCCTGGAAATATATGTAAAATACTGCATATATCAGTGGGTGCGCCCAAATATCACACAGGTATGCATCTACTATGTATGTTTATAGAATTTTTTTTTAACATGACCTTTCCACAAATTTAGGGTCCCCAAAGCAGTGAGCTATCGAAAACGTTGCAACAAAGTCAAAAGAACAGGTATATCGGGGAAACAATTGAAAGCAACCAGATAAAGAAGTGGGAAGGCAGAAAGTCCAAGTACATAACCTTGAGCGCATTTGGACCCACTCAGTTCCCCTCGTGAATCTTCCTCTGGTATCTTTATTGTGTTCAGCTCCATACAGCCTCATTTCGGCCTCTCTTCGTATTGCTCTTCATCTCCTCAGCGCACCTGAGACTCCGGGACCGCGTTCATACTTCAGGAATGCTAATTGCGTCCCCGCGCGCCTCTCACCACATTGTGACCCTCGGAAGCCTTTTCATCTCCTTTCATGTTGCCTGGGAGGATAATTACTTCAAAGAGCAGCCCTGTTGCTCGCCGTTCTGGTCTCGACTCCCCTCCATTGTGTTTGCCAAGTCGACCGTCGGAGCCAGATTCTGAATCAAGGTTTCTGGCAGCAGTGTTGCGTGTTTGGCCCAGGCCGCTGGCAGAGAGTCTGATATTTTCCCGATCGCCAGCGCTCGTCGGCATCCTTTTTGCCAACAAGTTTTGCCTTCGGATGTGACACGATGGACACCTCGTCTGGCCGGACTCCTGTCGGCTCTGCCCGTCACAACGAGGGCTAATGTATTTTGTTAGTGTCTTGGCCTGCCATTTTGTTGGTGGCGACCGGCCATGGGTAGGCAGCAGCCAATTTCCAAACAGCCTTTTGGCAACCAAAGAGTTAGGAGGAGACGCCAGTGTTAACGTACAGCCACGGTCAGGTGTAGGCAACTAGAAATGGTCTTTGTTCCCACACACGAGTCTAGTCAGAGGGAATTAGATGAAAGATGACATTTCTTTGGCTGGAGGGTCTACCTCGGGCTTTCAAAAGAATAGAACGCCCGCCAGGATGCCTTAGGTTATTCCACGTGTAGTATTCTTTATCTGGAGTTGATCACTGTGAAGTACGTATGTGCGGCTATGTGACTTTGTTCTGAAATCTGCAGTGGGGATGGCTGAGGCAGCCATAATTGTCGTCCCAATGTGAATATACAGTTGCAATTAGAGTTGCCAACCTCCGGGTGGTGGCTGAAGATCCCCCGCAATTACAACAGAGAGCAGTTCCCATGGAGACAATGGCTGCTCTGGGAGGTGGACTCTATGGCATTCAACCCCATTGAAGTCCCAACCCTCCCCAAACCCCACCCTCCTCAGGCTCCACCCCCCCAAATCTCCAGGTATTGGGGCTACCCTTGACTCTGCTCTGGAAGTTGCAGGTAGTGCAGAATGCAGCAGCAGAAGTGTTGATGGCAACTCCTGTGCAGGCACACATCCGCCCGGTGCTGCACGACCTGCACTGGCTGTCTATTGAATTCTGGATCCACTTCAAGGTGTTGGTACTTACTTTTAAAGCCGTATATGGCCAGGGGCCAGTATACCTTCGAGACTGCCTCTCCCCATATGAGTCCCGTAGAACACTGAGGTCCATCAATCAACATCTTTTGGTGGTCCCTGGCCCCAGGGACGTCCAACTTGCCTCGACCAGGGCCGAGGCTTTTTCGGCCCTGGCCCCTGCCTGGTGGGATGAGCTCCCGAGTGAGATCAGGGTCCTGCGGAATTTATTACAATCCCACAGGGCCTGCAACCGAGCTTTCGGTTGAGGCAGCGGGCAACCCCCTCCCTCCTTGGGTTGGCCCCCACTTATAGCCTGGGCCGGCCCCCCACTTATAGCTTGGGTCAGCCCCTATTTAAAGCTGGGTCAGCCTCCATTTACAGTCTGGGTTGGAGACCCAAAATTTAACAGATCTCTGGGAAATTAGGCCCAGTATAGCTGGCTTTTTATTAGAGTTGTATGTTTTATATGTTGTAATGTGGTTTTAATTGTATTGAATTTTATATTGTTGGACTGCATTCAGGGCTATTTTTGGGCAGGAACGCACAGGAACGGAGTTCCGGCTGGCTCCCAAGTTGGCCACGCCCAGCAGGAACTCATTAGCATAATAGGCCACACCCAATAGCAGAAACTCATTAGGATTGGCTACATTAGGGGTGTGTGGCCTAACATGCAAAGGAGTTTCTGCTACAAAAAAAAAAGCCCTGGGTTTTGACAACAAACAAGGTAAACAGAATAAGAAGCTAAAGGTGGGTGTGGCTGGATGACTATACTTCTGGTAACATGGGGGTGCAGCCTAATG
>NW_015170546.1:4331-7881 GCF_001447785.1 Gekko japonicus
GCTTTTTCGGCCCTGGCCCCTGCCTGGTGGGATGAGCTCCCGAGTGAGATCAGGGTCCTGCGGGATTTATTACAATCCCACAGGGCCTGCAACCGAGCTTTCGGTTGACGCAGCGGGCAACCCTCTCCCTCCTTGGGTTGGCCCCCACCTATAGCCTGGGCCGCCCCCCCACTTATAGCTTGGGTCGGCCCCTATTTAAAGCTGGGTCAGCCCCCATTTACAGTCTGGGTTGGAGACCCGAAATTTAACAGATCTCTGGGAAATTAGTCCCAGTATAGCTGGCTTTTTATTAGAGTTGTATGTTTTATATGTTGTAATGTGGTTTTAATTGTATTGAATTGTATTGAATTTTATATTGTTGGACTGTATTCAGGGCTATTTTTGGGCAGGAACGCACAGGAACGGAGTTCCGGCTGGCTCCCAAGTTGGCCACGCCACGCCCAGCAGGAACTCATTAGCATAATAGGCCACACCCAATAGCAGAAACTCATTAGGATTGGCTACATTAGGGGTGTGTGGCCTAACATACAATAGGGGTGTGTGGCCTAACATACAAAGGAGTTCCTGCTACGAAAAAAACCCTGGGTTTTGACAACAAACAAGGTAAACAGAATAAGAAGCTAAAGGTGGGTGTGGCTGGATGACTATACTTCTGGTAACATGGGGGTGCAGCCTAATGTGCTAATGAGCTATGATCTCATGGGTGTGGCTGGATATGCTAATGAGTTTCTGTTGTTAGGAGATTTTCGGGGTGGAACCTGGAGATTTTCAGGGTGGAGCCTAGGGAGAGATCGGTTTGGGGAGAAGGGAGACCTCGGCATTGTATAGATCAAGTTCGGTCACCGTGTTACTCTGTCCGTAGCAGTAGAAAAGAGCAAGAATCCAGTAGCCCCTTAAAAACAGGCCTGTAGCCACAGTGGGGCATTTCGGGGCCCGGCCCCCTTAATTAAAAGCCCTGCCCCACATATAGCCTTGTTGCTGGCAGCAGCCAGGGTGAGGGCAGGCACTTCCCTCTCCCTCCCACTGTGGATTTTCTTTGGGGAGGTATCATGGGACCCGGGAAAAGGGCATTTAGATGCCTTTTGAGTTCCCTTCCACATGGCAAGAAGGCTTAGAATTTAACTGCCCCCTTGAACATTTAAATGCCCACTGAACAACAACAAAGAAATCCTGGCTATGGGCCTGCTTAAAGACTAACCAAATTTGTGGCAGGGTAGGAGCTTTCGTGAGTCACTAACAAAATCTGTGGCAGGGTAAGAGCTTTCGTGAGTCACTAACAAAATCCGTGGCAGGGTAGGAGCTTTCGTGAGCCACTAACAAAATCTGTGGCAGGGTAGGAGCTTTCATGAGTCACTGACAAAATCTGTGGCAGGGTAGGAACTTTTGTGAGTCACTAACAAAATCCGTGGCAGGGTACGAGCTCCCGTGAGTCACTATCAAAATCTGTGGCAGGGTAGGAGCTTCCGTGAGTCACTAACAAAATCTGTGGCAGGGTAGGAGCTTTCATGAGTCCCTAACAAAATCTGTGGCCGGTAGGAGCTTTCGTGAGTCCCTAACAAAATCTATGGCAGGTAGGAACTTTCGTGAGTCACTGCTCCTCTTATAGCAGAGTATAATGCCACAGAGTCCACCTTCTAAAGCCAACATTGTTTCCGGGGGAGCTGATCTCTGCCATCCAGAGATCAATTGTAATAGCAGGGGCAGGGGGCAAGGGCCACCTGGAGATTGGCGAACCCCGTGGCTTGTGGAAATTAGCCCTTAGTTTAA
Organism: Gekko japonicus; assembly: GCF_001447785.1. NCBI lineage: Eukaryota > Metazoa > Chordata > Lepidosauria > Squamata > Gekkonidae > Gekko > Gekko japonicus. The sequence goes on from NW_015170546.1 coordinate 6,099, forward strand.
TGACAAAGGCCTTCTCCCCCCCCCCAAAAAAAAGTAAAAGCCCCTAAAACTGGACCCAGAATGTAGAAACGTGTGAAGCTGTTTAATTAAAGGTGGAACTAGATTCGGAGGGCATGAAGGGAATATATATTTGTCGCCAATAATACATTGCTGTTTGGGCTGAACTCCCTCTAAGCGACGGTATGGCTGTTGCTAGGGAACCAGGGGAGGGGGGCGGGGGAATTGTTCTATCCAGGACTCAACTCTTAAAGGTGCATTTACGAAGTGCAATCTTTGCCTTTTTGTTGGAGATTAATTTGAAAACGCCTGGATTTAAATTATTTAAGGTTGATGAAACTTTGAAGAGCCTCTGCACGGCGTCGCCGAGACACTGTTTACCGGGGAACGTTTTCGAACGGTCCAAATTAACTTGTATTAAAAGCTGGGATATGTCCGCCACAGAAGGAGCGGCCCTGCTCTGAATAAATTAGCAGACGGAGCCATGTCGCTTCGGTTGCTCCCCCCTCCTTGGAAAGAACATTTCGCAGTTACTTGCATTGCAAATGTATCTATGACGTCCAAAAGTTTTCTTTAAAGAAACCCCCTCAAGATTTCAGTTTATATGAAAATGCTGATCCAGGCCAAGGGCTTTCTCGGTGGTGGCTCCACACTGGTAGAATGAGCTCCCAGAAGAGATCAGGGCCCTGCGGGACCTTCTACAGTTCCGCAGGGCCTGCAAGACGGAGCTCTTCCACCAGGCCTTCACTTATGAGCTTCCACCACCTTCACCAACACTATTTGTAGAGCCTGGTGCCTGGTCTATTGCTGACAGCCTGTGCCAGCCATTAGATATGAGAAGACCAACAAGCTGAATACTCAGACAATCTATACAATGTATAGCACCATCTATATGATAAAAACATTATTGCTAGAAGTTTATATTGTTATACTGTGGTTTTAATTAATTGTTTTTAAAGTTTTATGATTTTTGATTATTATGTTTTATTGCGTAAGCCACCCTTAGCCTGCTTAGGCGGGGAGGGCGGGGTACAAATTTGAATAAATAAATAAATATAATGCCACAGAGTCCACCTGTCATGACAGAGCCAGGGGGCCGGATAGAGAGGGAGGGTTTACAGTTCAGTCCATGAGTCAAAGCCAGAAAGATCAAAAACAAGCAGAGCCAGCATCCTAATACACAAAGCCAAGCTGTAGTCAGAGCGTTACCAAGAGTCAGAGTCCAGAGAAGTGAGTGTCGAATGTCCGGGTGCAGAGTCGAGAATCAAGAGCCAGAGAGTCATCAAAGCGCAGACTGGATTCAGGAACCGGGAAGTCAGTCAGTACGGGATCTCAGGAACAGCATCCGAGGTGTAAGAGCTTCTGGTCCGAAGGACTAGTTTGCCAGCACGATTTGCCAGCAGTCAGTGACCTGTTCAAATAGCGTCTTGGGTCGTTAACTCATTAGCACTGTCTTGCAAAGTCCTTGATTCTGCTAGAACTCTGGGCTCATTGTTCTCTGACCGCACAAGCGTGCCTCCTTGCGTCTGGTTGCCAAATCCTGGCCTCTCTGATTCCTCAGCCGGTCGACAGGTGGCGGAGAATTGGGTGGTGTTCTGCTGGGGCCAGGCACTGCCTGTTCGGCTTCAGGTGCAAGCTGTCCTGGGGTTTGGTATTCATCCTCTCCGGCACTTAGGTTTGGCAAGGACTCTCGTGCCTCTGATGATGTTAAAGGCACGGAGTCCTCCGTTTCAGCGCTCCCAGGTGCCGGACCGGGAGCAGGCATGACACCACCCTCCAAAGCAGC
>NW_015170547.1:0-3331 GCF_001447785.1 Gekko japonicus
TCCGCGCTCCTAATCACTGCACCAAACTGTTGCCGAGGTGTATCTCTGGCTAGGAGTTAAACGACCTGGTATTGGAAAGTTAACTAGATGCCAGGGCTTTCTTAAGTGCAGGCCTGTACCTGAATCAGGCCCGAGCAGAGTCACCCAGAACAAGGAGCAACCAGTTGGCCCGTCTACGCAACAGGATGCTCGACTAGGCTGTATGGATTAAGCTGGGTTAAGCTGACTCTAAATATTATGAAAATGCAAAATTTATTCAGGTGTACACATTTTAAAACTTAGACTCATTAAAAATATACCATCCAGACATAAAAAACTTCTCAACATTCATACATAGATGGGTTAGTGCTGTGCAACTGAACCAAATGCGTTTCGGCCCCACAAAGGGCCTTCCTCAGTGGTCACAATTCCAATTACAAATTTGACATACATTCAAAAAATTTTTTACATAAGATGTACATATACAGGAAAAGGCCACATGTTGTTTCCTAAATACTTCTGTATTTGTTTATTATTATTCTATAAGATGGGCCTCCAGTTTAGCCAATTAAAGTCCACCAATAATTCTGGTATCACAAACTTGCGTGAGTTGAATGTATGTCACTCCATCCTGTACAAATTCTGGTGGGACACCAGTCCGATCCTGGCACATGGCTGAAGGAGTAAAGGGGACCGGCGAACTGAAGTCAGCCGCTATATTCCCGGACAGAAAGGAAATACAAATGTGCAGGAGGGTGGATGAAAAATTACCAGCTGGGAAAGGGCTGGATTTACAGTAGGATTTTGAACTCTCCTCTAGAAACTTGTTTTTCCAAGACTGCCTTCCAAGGTTTCCGTGCTATAAAAAGCGTAACTGTTTCATTCATTCGTTCCAACCATCTCCACACACAGTCAACTGTGTGTCCACTAGGAATACGTTACAGTTAACAGCGGGCTCCTTAATATTTTGCACTGGTACATTAAAAAAAAACACCAAAACCCACATCGCGTTAACCACGTCCTGCAGGAGTTCGTGCCTCTCTAGGACAAGGAAGCATACTGTGGCCCCTTCGGAGACCCAGACATTTTTGTGGTCGGTTCGGCAGCCTCCGCGTCGATGCAAAACACTAGAACCCTGAATACAAGCAGTGTTGTGCGTTTAAAGCCATTTACCGGATCAAATCGTTTAAAACTAAAGCTCGTTTTTCAAAACAAAGTGTGGCACGCCAGGCGCGGGCCCTTCGCCAGGGACTTGGCGCTCAGGTGACAGAACGGGCTGGTGTGAGCAGGCGGCATGGCTGGGAATCCACCGACGTCCACGTAGCGACGCATACACAACCGGAACTCCAGAAGCACTGCTGGACACAGGGCCTTTGCGTACAGCTGCGTGCGCACTTCTTGAGCTGAGACCCTGGCTCAGTGGTGGCGCCTCTGCTTGGCGTGCAGGAGGTCCCAGGTTCAATTCGTTCAATCCCCGGCATCTCCAGTTAAAAGGACCAGGCAGCAGGTGATGAGGAAGACCTTGACCTGAGACACTGGTTCAGTGGCAGAGCCTCTATTTAACATGCAGAAGGTCCCAGATTCAATCCCCAGCATCTCCAGTTAAAAGGACCAGGCAGGAGGTGATGGGAAAGACCTTGAACTGACCCTGGTTCAGTGGCAGAGCCTCTGTTTAACATGCAGAAGGTCCCAGGTTCAATACCCGGCACCTCCAGTTAAAAAGGACCAGGCAGGAGGTGATGGGAAAGACCTTGACCTGAGACCCTGGTTTAGTGGCAGAGCCTCTGCTTGACATGCAGAAGGTCCCAGGTTCAATCCCCGGCATCTCCAGTTAAAAGGACCAGGCTGGAGGGGATGAGAAAGACCTTGACCTGAGACCCTGGCTCAGTGGCAGAGCCTCTGCTTGGCATGCAGAAGGTCCCAGGTTCAATCCCAGGCATCTCCACTTAAAAAGGACCAGGCAGGAGGTGATGAGAAAGACCTTGACCTGAGACCCTGGCTCAGTGGGAGAACCTTGGCAGGCAGAAGGTCCGAGGTTTAACCCCCGGCATCTCCAGTTAAAAGGACCAGGCAGGAGGTGATGGGAAGGACCTCTGCCTGAGACCCTGGAGAGCCGCTGTCAGTCTGAGCAGACAATACTGACCTTGATGGACCAAGAAGGTCTGATTCACTGTCAAGCAGCTTCATGTGTGTTCACGTATGAAGCATGGCTTTAGAGAGAGGGGGCTGTGGCTCAGTGTAAGAGCATCTCCTTAGCATGCAACAGGTCCCAGCTTCAATCCCCTTCCCCCCTCTCTTTTACAATAAACCTTTTTATAAAGGAGGGTTGTTTTTTTTGTTTTTCCGTCAAGATTTTTTGTTTTGTTTCTCTTAGTACAATCCATTCCTCTAGGATACTTCTCTTAATCTCTCCCTCATGTGAAGAAGATGAAGAAGAGATTGCATGTATACCCCGCCCTTCACTCGGAGTCTCAGAGCGGCTTAGAATCTCCTTTCCCTTCCCCTCCCCACAACACACACCCTGTGAGGCGGGTGGGGCTGAGAGAGCTCTTGACAGAACTGCCCTTGAGAGAACAGGTCTGAGAGATCTTGTGACCGACCCAAGGTCACACCAGCAGCTGCATGTGGAGGTGAAGTGGGAAATCAAGCCTGGTTCTCCCAGATCAGAGTCCGCGCTCCTAAACGCTACACCAAACCACTCACCTAACTGCATGGGAGCAACCAAGTTGGTCATAAGTTATTTTGTTATTGCTTTCGTATTGCAGTGAAAGATGGCCTTCTTATCTGCCCCGGGTGGTGGCAGCTGGTTACCAGGGTACTTTAGGGGAACATCAGAAGAGCCCTGCTGGATCAGACCAGTGAGGGTACACCTAGTCCAGCCTCCCCTCTCACACAGTGGCCAACCAGTTCCTCTGGAGGGTGAACAATTAGGCATAGAGACCGAGGCCTTCCCCTGATAAAGACCATCAGAAGAGCCCTGCTGGATCAGACCAGGGAGGGTCCATCTAGTCCAGCATCCCGTCTCACACAGGGGCCAGCCAGTTCCTCTGGAGGGCCAGAAACAGGGCAGAGAGGCCGAGGCCTTCCCCTGAGAAGAACCTCAGAAGAGCCCTGCTGGATCAGACCAGGGAGGGTCCATCTAGTCCAGCATCCCGTCTCACACAGGGGCCAGCCAGTTCCTCTGGAGGGCCAACAACAGGGCAGAGAGGCCGAGGCCTTCCCCTGATTAGAGCATCAGAAGAGCCCTGCTGGACCAGACCAGGGAGGGTCCCTCTAGTCCAGCCTCCCGTCTCACACAGGGGCCAGCCAGTCCCTCCGGAGGGCCAGCAACAGGGCAGAGAGGCCGAGGCCT
>NW_015170547.1:3546-8575 GCF_001447785.1 Gekko japonicus
TCCCCTGTTGTTGCCTCCTGGCTCTGGGATTCAGGGACTTTGCGCCTCTGAATGTGGAGGTTCACATCATCTCAGTTGCCCACCTTGGTACTTTTCCCAGCTCTGCATTATCCTTGGTCTAAGGGAGTTTCCCAACAAGGAAAGGCACCATTTCCTCCTCCCTACCACACTATGTTCTCCTCCTTACCATGTTCTTAAAATCATATACCCACTCACACACACCGCTCCCATACAAGAAATTCCAGCCTACGGGAATTACAAAGCAACACCATTCCAAAGCCATCCGATCAGGTCTCTTCGCATACTCACATCTTGGCCAGCACGTAGCCCACGATCTTGCCGTTCTCGTCCTCTGAGATGTAGGAGAGCTGTGGGGCAGGAAAGAAAGGGGTTAGAGGCACAGGGGTGAAGAAGAGAGGTCAAACCCCACAGAAGGGCTCTTTGGGGACGGAAACAGCGGGGGCCGAGCCAGGGATTAACATCCACAGGCAGGCGGGGGGTGGGCTTTGGTCTTCATTTGTGTATAGCCTCTGCAATTCCATCTTTGGTACAGGCTGGCGCTTGACCTTTAGTTGCCCTGAGTTGGGTGGCGGGACGGCTGTCAGGCCAACGTTCCCAAAAGAATATTCTTCTCTCTCATGCTTGTTAGCAGCTTCTGTCTAGGAATCCTGAGTTGTTTCCTCTCCCCACTAGACGCCAGGTGCGAGACAGCCTGGCTCATCTCAGTGTTTGGGATAGCTCGAGTGATTATTTTTTTACTTGTAGCCAGCAATTAGGGTATAAGATGCTTGGTTTTAGGTATGAATCTCGTCTCGAGGTCTGGCTAAGGTTCGCTGGGCATGTGTACGTTCGAGACCCGGCGGATGGGACCTTAGCCTGCAATTCCTCTAAACTTGATCACGGCTTATTAAAATCCCCTTAAACTTTCACTGGTAGCAGCCCCTGGACTTCCTGGGTGGTCTCCCATCCAAGTACTAACCCGGGCCGACCCTGCTTAGCTTCTGAAATCTGGTGAGATCAGGTTAGCCTGGGCCGTCCAGGTCAGGGCAGAGATGTAAAATTTCCAGAAATTTTGAAGCTTGGGAAAAACCCCAGTTTTTTCCCAGGGGAAACGGAAATTTTCGGGACAATTGAAAAAAAATGCCACATTAGCACACCTTTTTTCTTTTCCAGATTGAAAGTCATTCTGTTACTTTAGGAACATAAAATATGACTGTGGACAATTTTACTTGGCATGAAATTATCACAAATAGCATATTAAAAATATAGTGTATCCAAACAGTTACTACAAACAGAATTTACTTTTTAAATAATATTTATTTGTAATTGTAACAAAGGGAGCTGTTTACTCGTTTATGTGGAACAGGCAAAAAAACCTCCACAAAACAATTTTTAAAAATCCAGAAGTAACACATTATTCATATTTCCTCTCCACAGTATTAAATAATTTAAAAAAAACCATTCTCATAAAAAGAACTGAAGAGGGGAAGTGTAAAGAAGGGAGTGTGGGATTAAGTTTCAATGAATGGGCATGAAATTTAATCAGAATCATTTCCTGAGCTGTAATTATCAGTATCCGTTTCAATCTCTGCTTCTGCAGCTACCCTGTTGTGTCTGTCATTATCCATTGGAGAGTTCAGTTTGTACCCTAGGACTTGCTTGTCCTCAGTGCACAGAAATTAGATTAATCTGATACCATACATATATTTTAGAAATGATTTGGAAAATATTTGAATACCTTGCCTTAAAATATTTTACTCATCATGTTAAAATAATATGTTCCATAATCATTTTTTTCCCTTTTCTGTTTTTCAATTTTTCGGGGGGAAACAAAAAAGCCTTCAGGAAAAAAACGGGAAAAGACTGTTTTTCCCCCGGATTTTTCCAGGCCTTCGCATCTCTAGGTCAGGGCCTGGTTTTCTATACCCAACATAAACAGAATATTATTATTGTGGAAGTGCCCACCGGCAGCCAGAAGTGGCACAGCCCAAACACGGGTTCACCACCCCAGTCAGGACTGAGTTCTAAACCAGCTTCCCCGAGCCCGCCTTCCACGGTTACAGCTAAACACCATTTCCCAGTCCACCGCCTTGGCTCTTTCCAAAGCAGCCAGCAATCTGTCGACTAGCTCCAAGCCCTGTGGCAAAAGAGACGGCAACATCCGGATTGCCGCTAATGAGTCACCGAGGCCTGTCAAACCTGCCCCGTATCTCTCGAGAGACACTGTGACCAAAACAACACCGGGAGAGGCCCCAGCTGCAGGCCGTGGGGAGAGCAAACCTCTGATCTGCCCGACTTCCTCCTTGGCAGCTGGAGGCTCCTAAGCCAAAACTGGCCCGTGGAGAGGGACGGACACCTCTAGCTTGTGGTTTCAGGGTTAACACCTTGGCTTCTTTGAGGAAGCGCCTCGGCCTGTTATCCTGAAAGTCCTTTTCAGGACGAGAGGGGAGGATGGGGTCCCCAACCTTTTTGAGCCTGCGGGTGTCTTTGGAGTTCTGGCACGGCGTGGTGGGCGAAGCCTCAAAACGGCGTCAGTCGCCTTCAGTGACGATTTTTATTTATTTAATTCATTTATTTTTTCATCATAAACTATCCACCTCTTCTCCACCGGGGACCCAAAAGGGGCTTACATCCTTCTCAATTTGGTGTCGTGATCAAGTGCACGGATTCTAATCTGGGAGAACCTGGTTCGATTCCCCGCTCCTCCACTCGTAGCTGCTTGATGGCCTTGGGCAAACCACAGTTCTGTCAGAGCTGTTCTTCAAAAGAGCCGTTTCTGAAGAACTGTGGTCGCTCCCACGATCCTCCACTCGCAGCTGCTGGATGGCCTTGGGCAAGCCACAGTTCTGTCAGAGCTGTTCTTCAAAAGAGCAGTTTCTGTCAGAGCTCTCTCAGCCCCACCTACCTCCCAGGGGAGGGGAAGGGAAAGGAGTTGGTCAGCCGCTCTGAGACCTCCGAGTGAAGGGCGGGGTGTAAATCCAATCTCTTCTTCTCCTCTCCTCCATTTTATCCTCATTAGAACCCTGCAAGGTAGGTTACGTTAGGCTGCGAGGTAGGTTAGACTGAGAGAGCATGACTGGCCCGAGGTCACCCGGTGAGCTCCCGTGGCACGAGTGAGGATTCGAACCTGGATCTTCCCGATCATAGTCCGACACTCTTACCCAATGCCCCCTCTAAACTGTGGAGTCTTGTGAGCAGAAATTCTACTTTGTGAGCTCCTGGCATTAAAGTTGTGAGCGAGCGATTTGGCTCCTGCATAAATCAGTTTGCTCTGGAGCCACCCTCCCTGAGCTAAGGCAAAAAAAAATCTGCGAGCCGGAGGCTAAAAGACTGTGAGCTGGCTCACACTAACTCAGCTTAGAGGGAACACTGCTCTTAACCACTACCCCATGCTGGCTCTCCAAGATCGTTGCTTTGTGGCGGGCAGCTGCTGCCAAAGCACTTGTGAAAAATCTGCACCGCCAATCAAATTTGTAACGTCCAATCAGCAGACGTGATGGGCAAAAGCCCCACATGGCCCCACCCACTTTCTAAAAACACTCGGCGGGCACCAGGAGAGGTGTCTGTGGGCGCCCACGGGCACCACGTTGGGGACCGCTGCCCAAGGCGCAAACATCTGTGCAATGACAGTCAGTCACCTGTGGCCAGGAGAGTCCGTGATAGAAGTAGTATTTCATCTGGTAGTTCTCCGGCAGGCAGAGAAGGTTGCAGTGTTGCATGTTCATCAGGTCCTCGGGCTGGCGGTGGGAGAGAGAAGAAAAGCCCAGTCAGAGTGGGCCAAGAAGGCATGGATGCATTACGCCTCCAGGTTAAGTCAAGAGACAAGCAGCGGTAGGTTTGCCCTTGCCTTCCTCTGCACAGCAACCCTGGACTTCCTGGGTGGTCTCCCATCCAAGTACTAACCAGGGCCAACCCAGCATAGCTTCCCAGATCTAACAAGATCGGGCCAACCTGGGCCATCCAAGTAAAGGCAAGAGGCCGACAGAGGTGGTTTGCCCTTGCCTGCCTCTGCGTAGCAACCCGTCTTCCTCGGTGGTCCCCCATATGAGTACCAACCAGGGCAGACCCAACTTTGCTTCTGAAATCTGGAGATATCGGGCTAAACTGGGCCGTTCAGACTATTACAAGCCCCGTGTTGCAGACAGGATGGCTTGCCCCGGGGTTCTGCAGTTGAGATGAGTTGGGAGACCAGCAACCTCCAGGGTCATAGCTCATAGTCTTAACAATGACACGATGCTGTCGAGACACTACAAGCAGTGTGTGTGAATGAACAGCACCCCTCCCCATCTTGGCATCTAGAGATGTCCAGTCTCCGAACATTTACTTTGACGCAAACCTTGACCGACTCGTCTGTAGGTACAATTGCCAACCTCCAGGTGGGTCAAGTAATGAATAAAATATACGCTGCAAGAAAGTTTTGTAAATGAACGTGTTCTGTTTATAACTATCATTCTATAAAGGGCATTGTGTATTATTGTAACATCCTAATCAGGTATATATATTCAGTACGATCTCCTGCCAAAAAAATCCGAACTTTGCATCGTGGCTTCATTTTTAACTGAGCAATACTCTTGAATCTTTGACAACACAGCACTCTAGATGACCCTAGTTATTCATGTTCATGCTCATATACCAGTATATAGTACTCTCAGGCGACGCGTAAGTGATACCTTCTTGTTGCATCATTATCCCTTCTGTTCTGAAGCTTATGTTATCCTATTTGTCTCGTTACTCTGCTAAAATTCTGCATTGTATATTACTTAGATGTTAACATTCTTTTGTTTGCACTTACACTTAAATAAAATCTAAAAAAACAAACAAAACACAACTATAAATGAAAGTTTTCCCCCTTCTGGAAGACTTCATGCAAGTAGAAGCAGGCTTCTAATTCTGGAAACTCCCGTTGGGGTTTGACTTTTAAAATACTGATGCAAAATTGACGGGTGGTTGTTATATTGTATGAACTGTATGTTATTGTTATTGTTATACTGAATATGATGATACACAATGCACTTTATAGAATGATAGT
>NW_015170548.1:0-7587 GCF_001447785.1 Gekko japonicus
ATATTTAGCCGGTAATGACTCCCTTGTATGTTCCACCTATTAGATCTAGTCTTTCAATCTGGAGCAAGAGGGAACAGATCTGCTCCATCTTCTACATGGCATCCCTTCAAATACTTGAAGACTGCAATCCTGTCCCCTCTGAGCTTTCTCTTTCCCAGGCTAAACATACCCAACTCTTTCAGCCTTTCCTCATAAGACTTGGATTCCAACCCTCTCACCATCCTGGTTGCCCTCTTCTGGACACACTCGAGCTTGTCAACATCCTTCCTAAAATGTGGTGCCCAAAACTGGACACAGGACTCCAGGTGAGGCCTGACCATAGCATGGTTGTAAGGTACAAATAGGGTCCTATTACAATCAGAAGACAACACACAAATAGACATAGGGCCAAAACAGGAGTGCTGTTAAGGGGGAAAAAGTAAATTTCAGTAACAATTTAAGATGCTGTGTGTAATAATGATCTAAATTATTGAAAAGCCAAATTTGTCAAGCAGAATTTATTGTACTTAATTCAAAAAAGAAATCAAAAGATATTTCATTTGAGGCCTCCTAGGATCTAGCTTTGTCAAATGAAGATGCACAGGAGTTGAATGATGTTGCTATTGTGTGTCTAGAAATAAAGATTAACTTGTGCCACAATGTACAATAAACTACACCTTAACAGAGTAAAATTCAATTTAATGAAATACCCTCCAATTAATTAGCAATTGAGGAGCTGTTAATTAGGAGCTGTCATCGGTCAGGCCGATGGATTTGATCTGGAACAGCTTATGTCTTAGTACATCAGCACTCTTCTCTTGAAAACTCTGGGGTGCCTATGGGGCAGCTGCGAGTTGATGGCCCTTTCCACCCCCACACAATATGGGGAGCAAGCGAGAGAGAGAGAGAAGGGCGCGGTTTCAAGCGGAGGCTTTGTGCTTCCTTTACGTGCTTTGGGAAGTCTTGTGTCAGGGTGGAAAGTGTTTGTGTTCTCAGGCTGTTCCCTGTCTCCAGCAAAAGGGCCACATCCTGGACTTGGACCTTCTTTGGGGTGGTGCTGAAACAGCCGCTGTGCTCCGGTCAGGGTAGGATCCCCCTCAGGGAGGGATGCAGGGAAGAACGCAGGAGGCCTCTGCTGTGTGTAGGGTTGCCAACTCCAGGTTGGGGAATCCTGGACATTTGGGGGTGGGGCCTGGGTTTTCAGAAGGGGAGGGCCCTCTGTGGGGCATCATGCCAGCGGGAGTCCACTCCCCAAAGCTGCCACTTTCCCCCCAGGAGAATCCATCTCTGTGCTCTGGAGATCCCACCTGGAGATTTGCAATCCTCCCTTTCTGGCTTTTTGTCAGCAAGCTGCCATTCTGTTTTCTGTGACCTCTGTGTACATATCCTTTCCTTGTTGCACCCGGCTTGTTTTCTATCATCCTGCTCCTGCGTTGGAATGCACAAGATAACTGCTGGAGGTTGTGTGGGGGAGAAGAGGCTGTAATGCTTGCCTATTGATTTTCTCATGCGGACTGCGCCTGTGTTTTGTCTGATGTTCTGCCTGGTTCCCATGGACTGGGCGCGCAACCGTTTCTTTAGCCCGCCAGCGGGAATGCCATTCATTGGATCTGTATCTGTTTGAATTCTCTTTATCATGCTTGACCTAACTGTGTATCCCCAGTTCTAACAAAGAACGTGTTTGAGTATGTCTTCAACGCTTTGAAATAAATTTTGCTTTTCTTGAAAACGTGGATTTATTCTCGATGCTTGGGGATCCAACACTTTTCTCTGCCCCGCAGCTTCTGGTATGGAAAGACATCCCGGCCGGCCCCTTGGGAGGTTGCGAAATTCACTCGGTCTCCTGCCCTGTGCAAAGGAGGTCTCTCTCTGTTGCACTTTATACTGACTGACCGGTTACGGATCAGCAGGGAGCAGCTGCAGGCAGGTGGGGAGTGCGGGCCTTTATCAGTATTTTTCATTGACGTTCCTTGCAGTCAGCCTTTCTCGAAGGGACTCAAGGCGGGTGATGTAGAGCGAGTCAGGACCATCCCCTGATTCAAGAGAGGAGAGATCCAACAAGGCAGCAGGGCCAGAATTACTCCCGAGGAGCCCCACCGAGCCACAGAGGGCGTCGCTGGAGGCAGCCTGGCTGGAGACCAGTCCGCCCACCTGAGTCTGGGAGTGGGAAAGAGGGCAGGAGGCGCTTTCATTGGTGTGTCCGCTTGTTGGGGGCAAGAAGTTTCTCAATGGCCGAAGAGGGGAAGCGCTTCAGACGTGCAGCAGCAGGGAAAAGATTCGCAGCCGGATCCAGGGAAGGTTTCCTCACAAGTAAGTCGGGGGGGGGGGAACTAAGGTCTTAGATCTTGGAAGAAGGGAGGAAGGCGGCTGTTTCAGCACCGGGTGTTCTGCACCATGTAAATGAGTATGTTGGAAGCGAGGGGGAGGGGAAAATCAGTGTCTTTAAGTCCAAGAAAATGCAGTCTCTGGAACCGGCGTTCAGCTGCTGGTCATTTTAATTGTGTGTGTGTGGGGGGTGGAGCAGAAATACTGTGATTGAGTCCGGGATGGCAAATTCCTGGACGATGGGTGTGTGTGGAGCCTTGGGGGGAGATCTCAGTGGAGTGTAGTACCCTCCAAACAGGCATTTTTCCCGATTTGGGGGGGGGGAGTGATCCCTGTACTTGGTCGATCAGTTCTAATCCTGGGAGATCTCCAGGGCCCACCTGGAGGCTGGCAACTCTGATAGGCATCAGTGTCACTCTGCTCTGTAACTGGGGTGGGTGGGAGGGGAAAATGTATGAAACTGGCAGGGGTCATTTCCTGCAGGAGCGCACAGGAGCGGAGCTCCGGCAGTAAAGAGCCCAGGGGGTGGGCACATGCAACAAGCCCCACCCCCTGCTCCCAGCAGCCCTCAGTCAGAGCATGAAGCAGCCAGGTAAGCTGCAGAGCCCCCGCCCCTCCTCCAAAACAGTCTAGAGGCACCTTGAAGACCAAGTTTTATTCAGGTACAAGCTCTCCCTCCTCTGCCAGGACAGATCTGCAGGTTCCTCCCCCCTTCCCCCCCAATAGCTAGCAATCCAAAACAGTCCAGTGGAGCCTGAGTGGTGGGTTTTACCTTTGACACACTTCCGGTGATTTCAGGGGGTGTGGCATATGCAAATAAGTTATGCAAATAAGTTATGCTAATGCGCTCCTGCACCTCTTTTTCTGTGAAATGACCCCTGGACACACGACCAGAGAGACACCTGCGGCCAGGGGATACAGTGGACCAGTCGCGCTCCGGCCACGGTTGCTGGGCAAAAGCCCCAGAGCAGGAGTCTTTGCTCCCAGCTCACCCAGGACAGGAGAGAGCCACGGGCACACGTGGGAATGTGATGCCGCCCTGCTGGGTCTCTTCTCGAGCAGCCGCCTGGCAGGAGAAGAGGAAGAGGTGGGAAGAGGCGCCTCCAGCCCAGCCCAGGAACCGGGGGGAAGGAGGAGGGGGCACACTGAACCCAGGTAGCCAGGGAGGGGCCGTGGGGGCTCCAGGGCAGAAGAGCATCGGCTGGGCGAAGATGCCGGTTCCATCCCCGGCAGGAGGAGGGGACGTGTAAGGGGCCCGCCCTTGATCCTGGGCGCCCGGGAGAGCCTCTGCGAGTCTCCTGCCCTCGAGGGAGCCAGGCCTGGATTCCGGAGGAGGAGGTGGCAGTTCCTTTGTGAGAGCCCGGCCAGCGTTTCCCCAGAGAGCAGCCAAGCCTCCTCCTAGACATCGCGGCGGGGGAGAAACTGGGCCATGAAGAAGCCCAGCTCGGCCTCCCTCGTGGAGGGGCGGGGGTGGGGGAGGGACCCTTGCGATTCGCTCGTGGGAAAAGGGCCTTTTGCATCCCGCTCCGTTCCTGGCAAAGGGAAAGATGGTGGAAGGGGGGTCGAAGGGAAGGGGGAGGCGGGGAACAGAGGGAAGGGAGTGTCCCGATGAGGGTTGCCCGCACTGGGTAGGGAAATCCCTGGAGGTTTGGGAGGGGGGGATGGACCCTAGGAGAGGGGAAGGATATATTGCCATCTGAGTCCACTCTCCAAAGCAGCCGCTTTCACCAGGGAAACTGATCCCTACTCGCTGGAGAGCGGGTGTGAATCTGGGAGGTCTGAATCTGGTGTGAATCTGGGTGGGAAAGAATACAGGGAGAAGGCACCCGCTGATCTGGCTGGGGAGGTCGGTGTTCGAAATGTATGTATTTAGAAGGTCTGACAATCCAGTCATTATAGGGTTAACTTGTTTGCCTAGTATTGCTATAGCTTAGACTGACCTGGAAGGGATACCTGGCATTGAGCCAATGGGGAATTAGCCCAGGAAAAGTAGCTTCTATTGTGATACAGATTGGTGGAGCCCTGCATTCCCCCCCCCCTGCCGTTCCAGGGATCTCTTAGGGTTGCCAATGGACTTGGAGAAAACTGTCCTTTCTCTCTTTCAGGGGGCGCCAGGAGTGTGGAAACGGGCGGGCAAAGGTTTTTCATGGCAGGGAAGCCTCTGTTGCTGGCTTCAGTGTCTGCCAGGGTGGGGGAAGAAATCCTTGGTTCTCTGAAACTCCTTTTTGCTTCCGGAGTGGCCTGGGGAGCCTCCGGTCAGTCAGTCCAAAGGGATGATGGCTGCCGAAAACACTCAGGAGAAGATTAAAATGTGGAATTTGCTTCCAGAGGATATACTGATGGGCACAGACATAGGCACCTTTCAAAGAACATAACATAAGAACATAAGAGACGCCAATGTTGGGTTAGGCCAAAGGCCCATCCAGTCCAACACTCTGTATCACACAGTGGCCAGAAATACCAGTGCCATCAGGAGGTCCACCAGTGGGGCCAGGACACTAGAAGCCCTCCCACTGTTGGCCCCCCCAAGCACCAAGAAGACAAAGCATCACTTGCCCCAGAGCCCCCATCTATACCTTGTGGCTAATAGCCACTGATGGACCTCTGCTCCATATGCTTATCTAATTCCCTTTTGAAGCTGTCCATGCTTGTAGCCGTCACCACTTCCTGTGACAGTGAATTCCAAGTGTTCATCACTCTTTGGGTGAAGGATTAGATGGATTCATGGAGGAGTGAGGAGAACCAGGAGAACCTCCACATGCAGAGGCACTGATCCTCTGAATCCCAGAGCCAGGAGTCAGCCTCAGGGGAAGGTCTCGGCCTCTCTGCCCTGTTGTTGGCCCTCCAGAGGAACTGGCTGGCTACTCTGTGAGAGCAAAAACAGGGAAGATGAACTAATTATACATAAGAACACATTTTTTAAAACATTAAAAGCATATCAGAGCCCAACACAAGCCTCATAATATAGTAAATAATTATACATCTCCCAGAGAAAACAACAACAACCTAATGTGTTTCGACCCAATTGGGCCTCCTTCAGAGGAGTCCCCGAAGGGGGCGACCAGATCACCATGGAGGTCCCTTCCAACTCTATGATTCAAGGTACAAATAGGCTCCCATTACAATCAAAAGGGGAGCTGTGGTTGCTCAAGTGGTTAAGACGCTGAACTGTAGGCTGTGGAAGGTCGGTAGTTCAGCAGTTTGAGACCCAAGTGTGCCGCATGACGGAGTGAGCTTCCGTCTCTAGTTCCAGCTCCTGCCAACCTAGCAGTTCGAAAGCAAGAAATTGCAAGTAGATAAATAGGTACCACTTTATTACACATCTCCAAGAGAAAACAACAACGACCTAATGTGTTTCGACCCAATTGGGCCTCCTTCAGAGGGGTCACCGAAGGGGCGACTAGATGACCATGGAGGTCCCTTCCAACTCTATGATTCTAAGGTACAGCCGTTCGAGACCCGAGTGTGCCGCATGACCGAGTGAGCTCCCGCCTCTAGTTCCAGCTCCTACCAACCTAGCAGTTCGAAAGCAAGAAATTGCAAGTAGATAAATAGGTACCACTTCAGTGGAAAGGTAAGAGTGTTCCATGCACCTCCGTGTTTAGTCATGCCGGCCACATGACCACGGAAACATCTTCGGACAGCGCTGGCTCTTCGGCTTTGAAACGGAGATGAGCACTGCAACCCTAGAGGTGGATTCGACTGGCTTTCGAGCAAGGGAACCTTTACTTACAATCAAAAGACAAAACACAAATAGATATATGGGACCAAAAGAGGAATCCAGTTAAGAAAGAAAATAATCTTACAATAACAGTTTAAAATGCTGTGTCTGATAATGATAAATATTATTTAAAGAGCCAAATTTATTAAGCCAAATTTATTGCACCTATTTTACGTTCCTTGCAGTTAGCCTTTCTGGCAGGAACTGAACTCAAGGCGGGTGATGCAGAGAGAATCGGGACCATCCCCTGATTTGGGAGAGGAGAGATCCAAGGAACAAGGCGGCGGGGAGGGGGGGGACTCCGGGGAGGGCCACCCAGGGGAGCAGCATTACTCCCGAGGAGCCCCACCGAGCCGCAGAGGGCGTCGCTGGAGGCAGCAGCCTGGCTGGAGACCGGTCCGCCCTCCTGGGTCCGGGAGCGGGAAAGAGGAGGGGAAAGGTTTTCGTTCGTGTGTCCAGCACCCAGGGCCGGCTCACCCACTAGGCGAACTAGGCATTCGCCTAGAGCGCCGGACCCTGGATGGGGCTCCAAGCTGTTCCTCCCCCCCTTTGGTGGTGGGAGAGCGGGGGGGAAGAGGCGGTGGTGGCAGCAGCAAAAGGGTGGCTGGCTCCAGAGGTCTCCAGGTCTTCAGGCCCCACCGGGAGGTTGGCATCTGCGCCACAAGGCAGCCTTGCCTAGGGCGCAGAAACACCTCGAGCCGCCCTGTGCGGATTATTCCGCTCATGTGACCGGGGCCTAGGATAGATATCCAGACAGAGGAGAAAGTAGAGCATAAAGAAGGTTTATTAAAGTATGCCAGACTTTGCTTGTCGGGGCGGGCGAGAGAAGTTCCTGAACGGCCGAAAACAGGAAGCGCTTCAGACGTGCAGCAGCAGCAGCAGCAGCAGCAGCAGCGGGGAAAAGCCTCTTCGCAGCCGGATCCGGGGGAGGTTTACTCGCAAGTAAGTCATGGGGGGGCGGGGAATGGGGGCTTAGATCTCGGAGGGGAGGGAGGGAGGCGGCTGTTTCAGCATCGGTTTTTCTGCACCATGCAAATGAGTTTGTTGTGGGGTTGTTTTTTGGGGGGAGGGGAAGGGGGGGATAATCACTTAAAGAAAGTCCAAGAAAATTCAGTGTCTGAAACCGGCGTTCAATTTCTGGTCGTTTTAATTCTGCTGCTTTCAAGTCGGAGGGTCCTCCCAGTCCTCGATGGGAGATTCCTGGGGGATTTGGGGGAGGACGGATCTCCAGAAATATAATCCCGGGAGATCTCCAGGCCCCGCCTGGAGGCTGGCAACCCTGTTGGGCATCCGTTCCACGCCGCTCTGTTCCTGGGATTGGGTGGGTGGGGGGGTGATGGGTGTCTTTGAAGGACGAGGAGAAATGAATGTGCGAAACTGGAGTTCTGTCGCTGGTGGCTTTAGTTCTGTGGAGGGAGGCGAAGAGCCTTAATCCGGTCGATGAATGGAAAAGGTCAGGTTGCCTGTGTGTCTTTGGGGGACGAGCAACTCCTCCTGCAATGGGAATAAACTGCAGTCCCCTCCAAGGGCGTAGACTTTCCAATTTTCCGGGGGTGTGGCTG
>NW_015170548.1:8161-8292 GCF_001447785.1 Gekko japonicus
TTTTCCTGAATCTGCTGCCCATCAGCTTCATTGGATGCCCCCAAGTTCTAATATTTTGGGAGAGGGAGAAAAATGTCTCTTTGTCCACCCTCTGCTGTGACGGGACATCCCTGTGCAGAAGCCATGCTGAT
>NW_015170549.1:0-4743 GCF_001447785.1 Gekko japonicus
GCAAGATGGAGCTCTTCTGCCAGGTGTTTAGTTAAGGAGCCGCCACTGCTATAGAGTCCTGGCCCTAGGTAGTTGACATCTATTCTGAAAGTGAGCCATCTTGGATAATTAATTAGTTGCTATCAGCACTTTGTGAATCTGTATCTGTTTTAACTGTTGGTTTTTTTTATATGATTGGATGATGTTTTAACTGTATTTATGTTGAGTGGAAGCCGCCCTGAGCCTGCTTTGTGGGGAGGGCGGGGTATAAATGAGACAAATAATAAATAAATAAACAGACAGTTTGGAGTCATCAGTATAACACAAGAACGATCTGCCAGCAGCTGCAGATTAGGGGGGGAAAGCCCCCAACTTGATTCCCAAACCTGG
This sequence comes from Gekko japonicus, assembly GCF_001447785.1. Taxonomy (NCBI): domain Eukaryota; kingdom Metazoa; phylum Chordata; class Lepidosauria; order Squamata; family Gekkonidae; genus Gekko; species Gekko japonicus. The sequence goes on from NW_015170549.1 coordinate 370, forward strand.
ACAATAAACATCAGTACTAATGATTATTTTCCCCCTGTCAAAGTCTGTTTGCTAGTCAAACATGTTTGGCAGCTGCAATGTCCCCCTCTGCATAAATGGCAGCCAGGTGAAATGGAACCATTTGAACCATCAACGTCTGAGTTGAACCAGCACCATGCAACAATCTTTTATGCCTGTACCAGGGCTCAGGGATTCAGAGGGTCACAACACAGCCTTCAAGGCCAGGAGTATGGTATATATAGTACAACCCTAAGCAAATCTTCTCAGAATCCTACTAATCCATTCAATAGGAATTATTTCCAGGAAATACATGCAACGAACATGAAATCGAACAAACTTCAGAGGACGGCAAAGGATGAGATATGGTTAGACAGGGTCATAGATGCAACGAACGTGAAACTGAGCAAACTTCAGAGGACGGCGGAAGACAGGAAGGCCTGGTGTGATCTGGTCCATTGGGTCGCGGAGAGTCAGACTCGACTGTGCGACTGAACAACAACAACAAAATGGCACGGATAGTTTATTTCACTTCAGAAATGAAATAGAAAATTTCCTTTCAGAACTCATGAGACTATACAGATAGGATAGGATTGTGTGTATGTGTGTATTATTAGGGCCAGAGACATGACGCTTGGGGGCCTTTCACACGTTCGAACCAACCATGGATTTGGAGAGAGCTGTTTATACTGGCAACCATAAGTCAGAAAACAGGATCACAGGAATTCCACTTACACATCTTTGGATTTGCTGAAGGGAAATTTCCAGTAGCCTCTAGCAGTAGATCCCTTGACCTAAGGAATGCAAGGTTTATTGGTGTGTGTGTGGGGTCTCCCGGTGTGTGTGTGTATGTGTGATGATAAGTCTTACATATTTTTAAAGCTTCTTTTCTTCATGGTGTTTGATCTCAGGAAAGAAAATAGGTTTGTCAACATCTTGACAAGGCTTCCTACTGCTTGGACTAAAGTACCCAGGCAATTCATTCTGTTCTTGGATTTCTCTGTTGTCATTTGCTCCTCTTTCCTTAATTTTTTTTTCCAGAACACATCTGAGGCAGTGAAACAAATGTTAAGTGAAAACCCTTTCAGAGTACGAAAGGGCAGCCCTCAAGTTCTCACCCTCTGAGGAACACATTTCACATCTCATCACTCCCAGAATTATATGTGAAAATGTGTCCTATCTTCCAAAGCAGTTGATGCAACATGCGCACACAAGGAAAATAAATAAATAACAAACCATAGTTTCACTCAGCATCCACAGCAGAGGCATTCATTCCTTTTCAGTCTGGCAAATGTTTTGTCATGTGTGATTTCAAAGGCACTAATTAGTCTATAATGTCCCCTATTTCCCCCTTCTATCACTATGGAAGAGGTTTTAAAAAGGTACAGACTTAAGATATCACAAATTATTCTCCATCAGGTTATAAGAAGAGCCCTGTGGATCAGATCAGCGGTCCGTCTAGTCCCGCATCCTGTCTTACACAATGGTCAACTAGTTCCTCCGCAGGTCCAACAACAGGGCATATAGGCCTTTTCCTGAATGGCAGTCAGAGGTTTACTACCTCAGAACTTTGGAGGTCCCCTTTAGTCACCATGGCTAGTAGCTCCTGATGGACCTGTCCTCCATGAATCTGTCTGATTCCCACTTTTAAAGATGCCCATGTTTGTGGCTATTGCTACCTACCTGGGCAGTGAATTCCACATTTTCATCTCTCGTTGTATAAAGAAATGTTTCCACCCTTTTCTGAAACAATACAATCCCCTCTCATGCAACTCTTCATCTTGAAAGAACTGGAATTTTGATACATGTATATTAGCCCTGTGTAGATGTTAACAATTGTATAAACATAACAAAATGTACACACTACATGTGGGAAGGATCAGGACCAATGTTCCCTCTAAGCTGCGAAGTCTTGTGAGCAAAAATTCCACTTTGTGAGCTACTGACATTAAATTTGTGAGCGAGCCATTTGGCTCCTACATAAATTGGTTTGCTCTGGAGCCATCCTTCCTGAACTCAGATAAAAATGTGTGAGCCGGAGGCTAAAAAACTGTGAGCTAGCTCACACTAACTCAGCTTAGAGGGAACACTGAAGGACTGTGCATGCTGTAAAGTTCGTATTATGAGGCTAACGTTGTATATTCATTGTTTATAATTGAGCTTAAGACCTTTGGTCATAGAAGCTAAGAAACATAAGTAAGACTGTGCATGCTGACCCTGCTCCTCGGTTTGGTATAGTGGTTAAGTGCATGGACTCTAATCTGGGAGAACCAAGTTTGATTCTCCACTCCTCCACTTGCAGCTGCTGTTTGACCTTGGGCAAGCCATAGTTCTGTCAGAGCTGTTCTTGAAAGAGCAGTTTCTGTCAGAGCTCTCTCAGCCCCACCTACCTCACAGGTCTGTTGTGGGGAGGGGAAAGGAAAGGAAGATTGTAAGCCACTCTGAGACTCCTTCAGGTAGTGAAGGGTGGGGTATAAATCCAATCTCCTCCTCTTCTTCTTTTGATGCACTGGCATTTCTTGCCACATACCGATGTCTGGCTGAACCTCATACACCCGTGTACACACATCTCTAATTTTTCATGTATGTTCACCAGGGACTGTTGGCACAACAAAAGATCCCAGATGAAGGCACATGTTTCTATGGAGTACAAAAGGCACAATTTTCATAGAAACGACTTTGTGCCCACAGTGACTGTGTGGGCTACATACAGTATAAAGCTGCCATTTGTTGTAGCCAGTTAATGGAGTTTGGTACCAGTATTTGGCATTTCTGACAAACTGAAGAGATTGATACAGAAATGTTTTGTCACAGGTGGCTCTTATTTTCACTTATGTAACAATAACAGCAGTTTGTGGTGGTGTGAATAGATTACTGGCTAGGATCTGGGAGTCCAGGGTCAGATCTGCACACAGCAAAGAAACGGACTAGATGACTTTGTGCCAGTCATTCTCTGTCAGCTTATGCTATCTCACAGGACTGAGGGGAAGACAACGGCTTGGTACACCATTGGATGATCTCCCTAGAGCATGGTTCCCCAACTTTTTTGAGCCTGTAGGCACCTGGGGAATTCTGTCAGTGGGTGGAGGGTGTGACCATAACATGGCTGCCATAAGATGTGGAGACAACCACAAAATGGCTGCCACAGGAGGAGGATCCAACCACAAAATGGCTGCTGTGGGAGGCAAAGATAACCACAAAATGTAAAATGAGCTCATCCATGCTCTAATATTAACTGTTCAGTCATGCTGTGGAGATCTTTGTGCTGTGGTGGTAGCTGCAATTGAAACAACTCTTTAAAAATCTGTACAGCTAATCAGATCTTCAATGGCCAATCAGATGCCTTCTTGGGCAAAAGCCTCACCTGGCCCCACCTACATTCTAAAAATATCTGGCAGCCACCAGGGAAGGTGTTGGTGGGGTCCATGGATTCCTAGAGAGGTATGATTTTACTTATGGGTTTTCCCCAGAAGTGACATCACACTGTTGCCGGTGGCAGCCTCCCATGTCCTCAACTCATCCAGTCTCCCGCTGGTTGCCAGGGCATGCCTGACAACTCTAACTTATTACCTGATCCTATTTTAGATGGAGATTGTGGGAATTAAACCTGAGACTGTCTACAAGCAAATCAGATGCTCTACCACTGAGCCGCTGCCCAACTCCCTATCCCCCCCCCGCCAGACTTTGCAGAGAGTAGAGACACATGGACCAACCCAAGATGAATTAAAAATCCACCCAGAAAATGATTCAATATGCTACAGACATTTCTATTGGCAAGAATGAATACTGCCATTTGAATCCTATTGCTGGTTGGTTTTAATTAAATGTTATCTAAATTGTAGGAGCTGCGGTGGCTCAAGTGGTTAAGACGCTGAACTGCAGGCTGTGGAAGGCCCTATCCCCCCCCCCGCCAGACTTTGCAGAGAGTAGAGACACATGGACCAACCCAAGATGAATTAAAAATCCACCCAGAAAATGATTCAATATGCTACAGACATTTCTATTGGCAAGAATGAATACTGCCATTTGAATCCTATTGCTCGTTGGTTTTAATTAAATGTTATCTAAATTGGTAGCCTGAAACCTTTTTTAAAAAAGAGATTCCAGTTCAGATTCCATTTTAAAAAACAGTTCAGGATTTTGGGATGGGGAATTGTTTGCACTAGAATCCTTTACATTCCTCTCTCTGTAGTACAGCCGATTACAGCACATTAACTATCATCGGTGGGGGGGAAACATTAAAACCTTCTTTATCTAGATCAGGAATAAAACAAGCTGGTCCGAAACAGCTCATTATTCACCAGTTCATTCCTTAGCAGACTGAACGAAGATCTAATTTGGAATCAGGACTTCTTTTCGCCCTCCTTAATTCCTGTG
>NW_015170549.1:5156-8380 GCF_001447785.1 Gekko japonicus
TGATGCTGTGCCCCAAGGCTTCAATTGCCCAGCTGCTTCAGTGGAATGTCTAGTATGTTTAAATTCATGTTACTGGTTGGTTTCCAACGGGTGGACCTGTAAAATATGTATTAAGGTGAGAAGTTGTAGGGATACAGCTTGTGCCAGGAAGCAGAAAGTTCTGAAAAGCAACCATTTTAAAGTCAGGGTGAGCTGTTGTAGGGATACAGCTTGTGCCAGGAAGCAGAAAGTTCTGAAAAGCAACCATTTTAAAGTCAGGGTGAGCTAGTGTTGCCAGGTGCTTTCCTCCTGGGGGGGGTGTTGGAGGGGCATTCTGGGGGTGGGCGGAAACACTGGTGACACACTGATGTCACTTCTGGAAGTGATGTCATCACATCGGCAATGTCAGGGTGACACTCTACTTTTTGGGCAAAACTCTATGGCAAAAACTTCTACAAATCATAAGAGTTTTGCCCAAAAAGTGAAGCGTTGTCCCCTATGTCGCTGGTGTGATGACATCACTTCCAGAAGTGACATCAACGCATCACTGACGTCATGTGAGTATGTCTGTTTGTGGGTAGGGTTTCCCCTGCCGGCCAACTGGCTGGGGGTGGGCCAGAGCCCGCAAAAGCGGGGGATCCCCCACCGACACCTGGGGACTGGCAAGTCTAGGGTGAGCCAAGGCAGTGGAGCACTTAGGGTGCTTGAAGAGCTATATTAGAGTCACATTCCAGGGATCTAAGATCACCGCAGATGGTGACAGCAGCCATGAAACTAAAAGATGCCTGCTCCTTGGGAGGAAAGCTATGGGGAACCTAGACAGCATGATAAAAAGTAGAGACATAACCCTGCCAACAAAAGTCTGTATGGTCAAAGTGATGGTATTCCCAGTAGTAATGTATGGCTGCGAGAGTTGGACCATAAGGAAGGCTGAGCACTGAAAAATATACGCTTTTGAATTATGGTGCTGGAGAAGACTCTTGAGAGTCCCTTGGACTGCAAGGAGATCAAATCAGTCAATCCTAAAGGAAATCAACCCTGACTGTTTCCTGGAAGGCCAGATACTGAAGCTGAAGCTCAAATGCTTTGGCCACCAAATGAGAAGGGAGCACTCACTGGAGAAGACCCTGATGCTGGGAAAGATTGAAGGTCAAAGAAGAAGGGGACGGCAAAGGACGAGATGGTTACACAGTGTTATCGATGCAACGAACATGAAATTAAGCGAACACTGGAGGATGACGGAAGACGGGAGGGCCTGGTGTCACATGGGGGTCCATGGGGTCATGAAGAGTTAGACTCGACTGTGCAACTGAACAACAACAAACAAAAGCACCTTAAAGTCCCCCCCCAAAGATTTTCAGGGTATAAGCTTTCAAGAGTCAAAGCTCCCTTCATCAGAGAGGGTGCTGGAGTAACAGTGGTGAGGTCCGACTTAAAATCCCCACTCAGGGCCAAAAATTTGAGGAGGGGAAGGGGGTCTGTGGCTGCCATCAAATTCTCAAAGGGATCCATGACCCCAAAAAGGTTAAGAACCACTGAATTGGATGAACCAGCGGTTTGCATCAGTATAAGGCAACTTCATGTGTACTGCCCAGAAATGTAATTATGTACCTTCACAACTAACATAAAAACGTAGACTCAGGCTGTTGTCAATCGATAAATCTCTAGATTTTTTTTAAAAAATGACCTAAAGAAATGGTTGATCAGGCTGTCAGCTGGAGACATGATGAATCACAAACTTGACAAATTCAACACTTATTTCAATAGGTTCCAACAAGTGTTCTGACTCCATTTATTGATGTTTATATAGATTATAAGATGCCGTGTTCCAAAACACACATTTCAGACCAAAGCAATTATGTTGTTAAAGCCTTCAGGATTGCCAGCCAAGCAGAATCAAACCGTGGTTGGGGCTTTGGGCAAATGACATTCTTTTAAAGCTGTCCGTGTTTGATGAATAGACAGTTTTGATTCAGTCTACGCTCCCAGATCCATTAAGACAAGCCCTGAATTCTGCTCAGCGATGGGTGCTAACTATTGGAGTGGGGCCAGAAGGCATGGTGATCAATGGTTAGGATTGCCTGCCCTGAACTGGATAGTCCAGGCAAGCCCAATCTCATCAGATTTCGGAAGCTAAGCAGGGCTGACCCTGGCCTGGATGGGAGACCTCCAAAGAATGCCAGGGCTGGGAGGCAGAGGCAGGCTATCAAGGCACTTCTTTGAACATCCTCCATGCCTCAGTAGGAGTTTCCAGAAGTCACCATAACTTCCAGGCATGGGCGCGTGTACACAAATAAACACACCCATAAAATGCAAGTTGCCAGAGCTGGGTTGGGAAGTTTCTGGAGATTTTATGGGTGGAGCCTAGGGAGGGTGGGGGTTGGAGAGGGCAGGGTAGAATGCCATACTTTCCACCTTCCTAAGTGGCCATTTTCTCCAGAGCTAGAGACAACAGTAGGTGGAGCCAGCTGGTTCTGGTTTTGTCCAATGTTGTCAAGTTTTGTGCAGTGATAAAAACACAAACACATTTAAGCACTGCAATACAAACTGATCCCTATGCAGGTGCCGACCTAATTCAACCACTCCTTTTGTTACCGTGTTGGCAACAACGGGAGGAATATCAAAGGCAGGGAAGAAATCTTGTCAAATGGCCCCCTTCCCTAAAACCTGCTACTGAACACATTAATGAAAACTGTAAGGGAGCACTGCAGATCTCGGTCTGATCCAGAACACATGGAAACTCTAACTCAAGAGCTCATTTCCCACATTGGAAAGTAACACAAAGCTCCATGCAGATGCTGAGACATTCCCTCTCCCCTGTGTAATTAACTAAACCCAACCAGCCCAAACCTGAGGCTGGTAATTAACTAAATCCAGCCCACCTCTCCCCCCCAAGAGCCTTTCTGGAACTTTTAGGAGGCAATATGTTTTAGAAGTCCTTGCAATAAAATGACAGCATATGAAAAATGCCTTTAATTTACCACTGATGACACAACTCTAGGTATGTTTAATCACAAGTAAACTCTACTATATTCAGTCAGAGTCACTCTCAAGCAAGTGTGCATAGGATTTCATTCAGGTGCAGAACAGGAAATAAAAATGGTCTGGAGCAGCTCCTGTGGTGCTACAATCCAGCATTTCAATGGCACCAAGAATGGGCAATGGCTCTGCCTCATCCCACACAATGGTGGCAAGACAATACGGGTCCATTGCTCCATCAACCAGTCAGGGACTCAGAATGAACC
>NW_015170550.1:0-8261 GCF_001447785.1 Gekko japonicus
ACACAACAGGGTAAATAAATGAACCGTCTGTTCCTTGACTGATTATATTTCTTTTCCTTTCTAGAGAGGTACTATTGGATTTCACACTGTGGTGCCACGGGCCCTTGAGAGTTCAACAGTGAGGGGAATGCACTCTTTGTATGCTCGAAGGCATGCCTCTTCCATGATTGCTTCGTATGTACTACAAGCCACCTCCACTACTGAAAAGAGCCCAGAGACGAAATGGGTCCCAGATTATTTCCAGAGCCTTCTGCCATGCGGCTGGAAACTTACAAGAGTGTAAGCACTCCACGATGGTCGTGGCATCTATGAAGTAGCCTCCACACAGGGCGCACATCAAGTGGGGGTTCAGCTCTGTGATTTTTATCCTGGTGGTCCTGTGCATTTTGGAGATGACAGTGCTCGGCAGATCCTCTCTGGAAACCAAAACAAAACAGAGACATAGCACCATTCACTCTACACAGGCAGCCAAGATTTCCAGACTAGACTAGAAGACCACCGCAGATTGTCCCCACGTAGCGGCCATGCACCTGGGGAGCTTTCCTATCCAGCAACGATAAGTAAAATCTAGGGATGGGCACAAAGTGACTCAGGAACTAAAGTTCGTGGCAGGTCAACCAGCACAAACTTTACATGAACTTTCAAGTAGTTAAAGGAGGTTCCTGCTGGTTGGTGAATGGCTGCATTTCCAGACAGAGTGTCTCTGCTCAAACAAAATGTTTACCAAACCTAAAGGGGGGAGGCAGAACTCTCCAGCCTTGGAAACACTCCTGTCCGGCTTCAAACTAGTCATGTCAGTTGCTGGTGTTCCTTTGTCCCATTTTCTTGTACAGAGCTTTGAAAATACCACCCCCTTGCTTGGATTTGAGACTCTGTGCTTTGAGCTCAGTTCTTTTAAGCTTGCAGTGCCAGTGGCACTGGGTTCTGCTGGGCATTCTGAACATTATACCTGGTTGCACTGGGCTTGCAAAATCCACCCCCACTTGCTTGAATCCTGATTCTTTACTTCACATGGGCCACAATTATTTAGGGAGATTGTAACACAAAGAGGAAAAATTCAAAGCGTGCATTCAGGCATTTGGTGCAAATGTGCCCCCAAAGGTAACAGTTGTAAAAGAAGTATCTGAAGGAGTGTGCATGCACACGATTGCTTAGCAATCACTGGTCTAACATTTCCACAAAGCTTAACCTGTAGAGACCCAGCCCTAGAGTCATCTGGGTATCTGCAAACAGTATCTGGGTATCTGCAAACAGTGTCAGCCTGTCTGGTCCTTTCTGCACATTCACAGGTACATTACCTAACTCACAAACCCTGTACACAGTGTTCCCTCTCTGCTGAGTTAGTGTGAGCTAGCTCCAAAGCAAACTAATTTATGCAGTAGCCAAATTGCTCGCTCACAACTTTAATGCCAGTAGCTCACAAAGTAGAACTTTTGCTCACAGGACTCCACAGCTTAGAGGGAGCATTGCCTGTACAAACAGTAGTTCAGCATGTACACGACAGCCTCAGCATGCACGGACACACACACAGCCTGCCTTTACAACTGAACAAAGTCTGAGTCCAGAGTGGCACCTCTAAGACCAACAAAGGTTTATTCTGGGTATCAACAATCGTGTGCACGCACTCCTTCAGATACTTCTTTTACAACTGTTACCTTTGGGGGCACATTTGCACCAAATGCCTGAATGCACACTTTGAAATTTTCTGCACATGTAAACACAACACGTAAGCCCGAGCTTTGCACACACAATCTGTGGCTGGCTCGCCTGCACACACTCTACATTAACTTCCTCAGCAGGCACTTCTGGGCATGCCTAGACATCCTTTGCTTCAAATTTCATATTCATTGAGTCCAAAGCTTGGATCCCTCTAACTCCAGTGCTGCACAGCCTCCGACAGGAAAGAAACCAGCGGGCTCCAGTTCGTGGGGGAAAGTGGACTCCTCGGGCCTGCCGGCTCACAGACCATTTCTCAGAGTGGTGCCAAGTAGGCTGGCTTGGCTGTTTCTTCCTCGGCAGCAACCCCTTTGATTGCAAAGAGACCCTCCCTCCCCCCTCCCCAGTCAAAGACGAGAAGACTGGCCTGACCACCAGCTGGGGGGGGCAGGGAGGGGGCAGGGAAAGCAGAAGTACACTTCCAGGACTTAAGGGGGGGGAGAGTTTTGGCAACAGCTATTTGTGTTTTGGAATGGCAAAAACCAGGAAAGTAATGGGGGCAGGGGACACACAGCATGACACACACACCCTCTTCCTACCACCCCCCCCCATCGCTTTTATAGCTGGCCGGAGAAGGAAGACAGGATGGGACCGTTGGAGACCCGAATCCCCGCTGTGTTCCCAACTCCTCACAGGAGCCAAATCATCTAACTCACAGGCATGCATCCACGTAGCTTCCTAGGCAAAGGGATCTCTTTGGAGGACTGCAGTTGCCAACCTCCAGGTGAGGCCTGGAGACCTCCCTGGAATGATAAGCGATCTCCACACTACATAAGAACATAAGAGACGCCAGTGTTGGATCAGGTCAAAGGCCCATCCAGTCCAACACTCTGTGTCACACAGTGGACAGAAATACCAGTGCCATCAGGAGGTCCAGCAGTGGGGCCAGGACACTAGAAGCCCTCCCACTGTTGACCCCCCCAAGCACCAAGAAGACAGAGCATCACTTGCCCCAGAGCCCCTATCTATACCTTGTGGCTAAGAGCCACGGATGGACCTCTGCTCCATATGCTTATCTAATTCCCTCTAATAAGACCATACAAGGGGGGTCAGGACACTACAAGCCCTCCCACTGTTGACCCCCCCTCCCAAGCACCAAGAAGACAGAGCATCACTTGCCCCAGAGCCCCTATCTATACCTTGTGGCTAAGAGCCACGGATGGACCTCTGCTCCATATGCTTATCTAATTCCCTCTAATAAGAACATAAGAGACGCCAATGTTGGATCAGGCCAGAGGCCTATCCAGCCCAACACTCTGTGTCACACAGTGGCCAGAAATACCAGGTGCCATCAGGAGGTCCATCTTCTGCAGACTTCCGCTTTTCCCAGCATTACTGTCTTTTCTAGTGACTCTTGTCTTCTTGTAACGTGACCAAAGTACAATAACCTCAGTTTGGTCATCTTAGCTTCTAGGGAGAGTTCAGGCTGGATTTGTTGTAGAGCAGTAATGCTTACTCCCAGGGAAGAATGAACAGGATTGCATCCTACACCCCAGTAAAAGCAAACAGGCAATTAGATCTAAGCTCTTTGTGGCTAATTTATTTCAGTGATTCTGGTGGGACTTGGTCATGGTTAACACCAGCTGTACTGAGAGTTTTAATTAAAGCCTTTGATCATGCAGCTGATAAGTGGCTCCTTTCCAAAGGGGGGGGGGCAAAGCTGTGGATGTCCATGCCTGCCTTTCTTTGCTTCTTGATTGGCCCACTAGTAAGGTGACTTCTGATTGGTGCTTGACCTTTCTGGAAGCAACAACCTTAGCAAGGTTCTTTTTTCTAAGTCTACCGTGCTGGCTCAGTTGGAGGCTTCTCTGAACTTTCGGCTTTTTCTCTGTGAGGTTGGAATCAGCTGAAGCAGCAACAAGCAAGTAAGTTTGGAAGTTGTTTTTGTTTTTTTATTGAGATATTGAGTGTTAACGAAACCTGCCCTGTTTTGGTTTAACAGGGGTAGTCAGTACCACCTTTATTTTTAACATTTATAGCCAAAATGCTCCCCTTCTCTTAATTTATTATCGGAACATAAACTGCAGGGATATTGGATTATATGTTTTGTCCTGTTTCTGCTACTCGCCAGCCATTTGCAGATTGACCAAAGTATGAGGAATTTCACATTACCCTTTTAACCCGTTTTGAAGCCGTTTTTGATCCTTTGTGGAGTAAACCGGTATAGGGCTGCCATTTCATACATGGCTTTCCCCTTCCGGTAAAGAGCTGGATCTGAAGCGGTTTGCCATTTCAGATTGCACCGCTTTTCCCCCGCCATTTTTCGCCCGTGTGGGGGATCTCCGGCTTTTGTGTTATAGCGTTATAGCGCTATAAAGCGAACGTTTTTTTAAAAAAAGCCGGAGATTGCACGCACGGGAGAAAAACGGCAGGAAAAAGCGCATCAGAACTGGGAGAGGAAACTGAAGACTACTTGGAAGCGGTTGACAGGTAAAACGTTTCAGCCGTTTCCTAAACGGGACAGAAGCATTTGTGTGTGAAATTACAAATATATTCCGGTAGGAAACCGTTTCTAAAACAGTTCTGTCTGAAATGACAGACCAGAAACCGTTTGGGAACCGTTCCTCTTCCAGATTATATCGTCTGTCTGAAATTCCTCATTATGTCTCTCTTCTTTCACATTTCAGAATTGTAAGAAAGAATGGATAGATAAGTGCCCCCAAAGAACGGAGAAAGACCTCCGGTTCTTCCTCTCATGCCCTTGGATCTAAGCTTTTAATTTCTTTTGTGCTGTCTTCCGTTCAAGTGCTCTTAAAGTGAATTTTGAACCTTGGTTAGAATAAGACTTATGGTAAAGGTAACTTAACACCAGCCCTGACCTGGAAACAGAGAAAAAGATCCGTGAAAATCCAGTAGCTGGAAAATCCGAGGGAAAGCAGATAAACTGCGGGTTAAATGTCCACCCTGGATTTTCAGGTGGAGAATCAAGCAGCAGCTCCAGTTTTCTGTGGGGGCTGAAACCGGGGCAAGCAGTTGTGCGGAATCACCCCATGGTTTGAACATTAAATGCAATTAAAAGGTCACATATTTTAAACACCAGGTACCAAGAACATACGCTACCAATAACTTTTTAAAAAATCCCTAGTATTAAAGTCATGGCAAAACTAGCTAACAGAACCAAGCAACATGGGGCACCAACTAGACTGCTTTGAAGGGAGAACGTTGCACAGCTGAGGTGCCACCGCAGGAAAGGCCCTGCAAAACTGCACACAGCTCACATCGCATGTTGTTTAACCTAGACTTTGAATGAGCAGGGTTGAGCTGAAATATGGGTCTGTCCCTGAGGTCCAGCTGGGCTCTTGGGTCAAAGGTTTAAATAAACCAAGTTGGGCTGCCACTAGAGGGAGCTGCTGTCTTGTCTTGAAGATGGTCTTGCAATGTGATTTTTATTGGGTGCCATGATTGGAGAGGGGCTTGCAATTGTACCTGCTGATCTGAAGCATTCCTTTTAAAAAAATAAATATATTTAGTGTATCTACACACACACACACACACACACTCTTGGCTGGATTCTTGACCAAGGCCTCAGTCACACGGGCCAGATAATGTGGGGGGGGGGGGGGGGGGGGCGTGGCTGTTTGCCCTGGAGCAAAATAACACGTGGTTGCGCGATCAGACGTCAGGTCGAGGTCCCGTGGTGAGGGGGGAGGTGCCGATCACACGACCATCCTGCAGTGCAGCAAAGAAACTGCGCAGCGCGATCACACCAGCAATCGCTAGGCGCCGCTTCCATGGCAAACGGGATAGTTTGTGCATACGCATGACTGAGCAATCGTATCTGCACATCCGAAGGCGGGTGGTGGGCTTACCGGAGAGGGCGACAGACGCTTCCGGACCCCAACAGAGCTCTGAGGCATAGCCAATGGAGGGGGAGGTGGGCCCCCTCGTCACAGGCTCTAACCACCTGCGCGACAGTGGCCATAGCGACCCTCCAGAGGCGGCAAGCCTGGCTGCAGTGGGAGGGGGCCTCTTTGTGCGCATGCGCCGTTGGGCGCTTATGCGCATCCTGGAGACTTGGGGGGGAAAAACCCATTCGCAACGGGACATGGACGGGCGCCGGATGCCACGGGATTCCACCGGAAACACGATCAGGCGCCCGCCCTTGCCCCGCTGTTTCCGGAACGAGTACCTCGGAGGTACTAGTTTTTTACCCCGCATCTTCGGCGGGAAGCCTCGGGTTCAGCACGGGAGCTCTACGCTTCCCAGATGACGCTTCCCAGATGTGGCGCTGTGATCGCGCCCGGAAAATCCGTCTCTGTAGCGTGGCTAATGTTCCGTGTGACCACAGCCACAGTGTTCCAAAAGAGGCCACACCATAGATCTATACAAAGGCATTACAATATCAGCAGTTTTATTCCCAGCCTCTTTCCTAACAATCTCTAACACAGAGTTTGCCTTTTTCACCGCGGCGGGACACTGGGCTGACACTTCCCTTGAACTACCTACTACAGCCCTGAGGCCTTTTCCCCTCCCAGTTTCAGCAAGTTCAGACCCCGTTAGCCTATACTTGAAGTGAGCCAGTGTGGTGTAGAGGTTAGGAGTGACAGACTCTAATCTGGAGAACTGGGCTCGATTCCGCACTCCCCCCCCCCCAATGAACCCCGTTTGGGGCCCGGGGGGTTAGTCAAAGCTCTTTCAGGGCTCTCTCAGCCCCCAAAATAAGTCTAGCTCACCACTTTAGTGGTGTATAACGCTAAAGGGTCCCTTGGACTGCAAGGAGATCAAATCAGTCCATCCTAAAAGAAATCCACCCTGACTGTTCCCTGGAAGGCCAGATAATGAAACTGAAGCTCAAATACTTTGGCCACCCAATGAGAAGGGAGCACTCACTGGAGAAGAAGACCCTGATGCTGGGAAAGACTGAAGGTCAAAGAAGACGGGGACGGCAAAGGATGAGATGGTTGGACCGTGTCACAGATGCAACGAACATGAAATTGAGCCAACTTCAGAGGACGGCAGAAGACAGGAAGGCCTGGCGTGATCTGGTCCATGGGGTTGCAAAGTCGGACTCGACTGTATGACTGAACAACAACAACAACAAATGTTGCAGAGTTAAACTGAGGCTAAGGTACATTGACCGAAAGACTCTTCACTGTCCAAGCCCTTATCTCCTGGCTCCTTCTGACTCCGAAGTTTATTAAGATCAAGGAGACTTAACGGTGCAATCCTAAAGAGTGTTATTCCCATCTAAGGCCACTGAGATGTCTGCCAAGAAATGTAATGCCAAGTACTGGATATATAAACTTTATAAAAGATACAGGCAAACCCAATTAACGATATGATTTTTTAACTCAAAATACAAACCTGCTTAAAACATTATCGCTCTCACGGTATTTCCTTACAGTGTCTCCCTGATGCCCACCCTCCCGCTTCCAGATCCACATTTGCACAGGGACAGGAAGCACTGCCTCTGTCACCTGGCAATAAAGGTAATCAGTTGCCGCAAGCTGGATAAGAGCCCTGGATGTGCCGGTTCCAGCCCACAGGCCGTATGTTTGACACCCTTCCTTTAGAGTAAATTGTTGGTCTTTCTTTCTACCCAGTAATCCTGAAAATTGAGTGATCCCAGGACCTTTGTGAGGCAGAACAGGGGAAAGACATCTTTTAGCTGATACCCCTGGAGAACCTCCATCTCACACGCCCATCTCTCTTTTAAGACTGCTCTCATTTTGATGCCATTGTTTATTTCCAAAAGTGTTCTTGCTATGCTGTTATTCCCACCTTGTAGACGAGGCACAGCATCACTTGCCCATGGCTATATCCCTGGTGGGTGTGCCAAGTCTCCCATACCACTATATTTCTTTTGTTTACTGGGTAATTAATAATGGTGATGTCCACACAGCATGGATATTGTAGAGTTTGACCCTCTTCACTTTTTGTAAATTAATCTAGTCTTGATATCCTATAAGGAGCTGTGGTGGCTCAAGTGGTTAAGACGCTAAACTGCAGGCTGTGGAAGGTCAGTAGTTCAGCAGTTCGAGACCCGAGTGTGCCGCATGATGGAGTGAGCTCCCATCTCTAGTTCCAGCTCCTGCCAACCTAGCAGTTTGAAAGCAAGAAATTGCAAGTAGATAAATAGGTACCACTTCAGTGGGAAGGTAACAGCGTTCCGTGCGCCTTGGTGTTTACTCATGCCGGCCTTGGGCAACTTTGCTAGAGATACAAGAGTATTTTCTGATAATCCAGCTACCCTTACAGTTTGTTAAAGCAGGTTAAATGTTCTGTGGGACCAGAGAGTTTGCAGACTTCCATCAGCTTTACCTGTTTCAGCAAACTATGATACATTTGACCTGCTTTACACCCCCTGACCTAAAGGGCACACAGAGAGATGACCCCTTTTTCATTCTGAGCTCTGACATAGTTTTACTGACCCCACCCATCCCTTGAACCCACCTGTTTCTACACGCCATGCATTTATTTATATTTATTTATTAGACTTTTAGTTGCCGCTCACCTCAAGGGTCTCGTGGCGACTTAAACACTAAAACCAATACGGTAAACACAACAAAAAACAAACAGCAAGCATGAAATATTAATATTAAACT
>NW_015170551.1:0-186 GCF_001447785.1 Gekko japonicus
AGCCGCCCATCCAGATAAAACGCAGTTGTGGACTACATTGCTACTCTTTCCTTCCTTTTGTTTCTCTAAGACAGTGGTGGCGAACCTATGGCACGGGTGCCAGAGGCGGCACTCAGAGCCCTCTCTGTGGGCACGCGCGCCGTCGCCCCAGCACAGAGTTGCTTCGGAGGTGGGTGGGAGCAAGCA
>NW_015170551.1:357-1493 GCF_001447785.1 Gekko japonicus
GTAAAGGAGAGGCGAGCAAGGCAAGGCGCTGGGGTGGTTAAGAACATAAGAGATGCCAATGTTGGATCAGGCCAAAGGCCCATCCAGTCCAACACTCTGTGTCACACAGTGGCCAGAAATACCAGTGCCATCAGGAGGTCCACCAGTGGGGCCAGGGCATTAAAAGCCCCTCCCACTGTTGACCCCCCCAAAGCACCAAGATGACAGAGCATCACTTGCCCCAGAGTCCCTATCTATACCTTGTGGCTAATAGCCACTGATGGACCTCTGCTCCATATGCCTATCTAATTCCCTCTTGAAGCCGTCCATGCTTGCAGCCACCGCCACTTCCTGTGGCAGTGAATTCCAAGTGTTAATCACTCTTTGGGTGAAGAAGGCCTTCCTTTTATCCGTTCTAACCCGACCGCTCTGCAGTTTCATGGAGTGCCCACGAGTTCTTGTATTGTGAGAAAGGGAGAAAAGTACCTCTTTCTCTACCTGCTCTTTCCCATGCATAATCTTATAAACCTCGATCATGTCACCCCTCAGTCGTCGTTTCTCCAAGCTAAAGAGCCCTAAGCGCTTTAACCTTTCCTCATAGGGGAAGTGTTCCAACCCTTTTATCATTCGAGTTGCCCTTTTCTGCACTTTTCCCAAAGCTATAATATCCTTTTTAAGGTGTGGTGACTAGAATTGCACACAGTATTCAAAAGGAGGAAATGGTTCCGTCTGTGCCAGCAGTTTGGCGTGGGAAACATCCTGCTGCTGCCCCTTTAACGGGGTGGCCTCCTGGGATGTGCCGTGGAAGGGGCAGGGCGTCCTTGTCCGGGGTGTAGGGAGGGAGCCCTGTTCTCTTCCTTGTGCCTCGTAGGATGTTAGTGCTGGGAAACCGTGGTAAGAGGAGGGGGGAAGTGTGTGTTGTAGAGTTGCTAACCTCCAGGTGGGGCCAGGTGATCTCCTGAATTACATCCTGTCTCCAGGTGACAGGTCAGTTTTCCTGGAGGAAATGGTGTCTTTTTTGGAGGGTGGACTCTATGCATTATACCCCGCTGAGGTTTCTGCACTACACAGGATCCCCTCTCCCCAAATCTGCAGGTACTTTGCAACCTAGAGTTGGCAACCCAGACAGGGGGTCATGTTTGATTTTAGAAATCTCT
>NW_015170551.1:1720-3381 GCF_001447785.1 Gekko japonicus
GAATTCTCTGCCAAATAATTTTAAGTAAATGAAAGCATTTGGGATTGCTTTCCTTACTTTGTTTGGATAATCTTATGTTAAATTATGAGTTGTTTTTTTCTAAAGTAAAACCTCAGTATTCAGGTTAAATTGCCGTGTTGGCACTTTGCGATCAATAAGTGGGTTTGGGGCTGCAGTTTGGGCACTCGGTCTCTAAAAGGTTTGCCATCACTGCTCTAAGAGGTGTCACTATTAGTCAACCACTATTGCAATTGCCCAACCATTAATCCCCTTTCCTGACCCGTAAGCAACTAGATTTTTCCAGTACCTTGCTGGGACGACGTGACCAAAAAGGCATAGGCCTGAGGTTACTTTTAGGGTATAAAAGGAGAACTTCCTCCCATTGGTCTCTCTCTCTCTCACTTCCACCTTCCTGACCCTGCCCTATCTTGCCGGTTCCATTCTTAGCGCTCTTTGGAGCCTTCCACGTGTGGTGCTGGCCAGCTCACGATCCTTTCCCATAGTTTCCCCCTTTATCGCCACAGAGTCGATTCGCCTCGTCGGACAGGTAACGTATCGCCCAACCAACAATATTTCCTGCTAATGCAACCATCTCTGTACCTTTCTATCTGAATTCCTAGATCTGCATTGTTTGTGCGTATGCCTGATTTTATATTGTATGTGTGAGAACCTTTAGTAAAGAGACCACTGTTTCAGTACATCTAGCCTCCATGTCTATTTCTGGGATCTGGAAAAATGGACTCCTGTATACAGAAGAAGAAGAAGTGAAGGGATTGGATTTATACCCTGCCCTTCACTACCCAAGGGAGTCTCAGAGTGGCTTGCAAACTCCTTTCCCTCCCCCTCCCCACAACAGACACCATGTGAGGTAGGTGGGGCTGAGCCCCCCCCCAAGCACCAAGAAGACAGAGCATCACTTGCCCCAGAGCCCCTAGCTATACCTTGTGGCTAATAGCCACTGATGGACCTCTGCTCCATATGCTTATCTAATTCCCTTTTGAAGCCGTCCATGCTTGTAGCACCCACCACTTCCTGTGGCAGTGAATTCCATGTGTTAATCACTCTTTGGGTGAAGAAGTACTTCCTTTTATCCGTTCTAACCCGACCGCTCTGCAGTTTCATGGAGTGCCCACGAGTTCTTGTATTGTGAGAAAGGGAGAAAAGTACCTCTTTCTTTACCTGCTCTTTCCCATGCATAATCTTATAAACCTCAATCATGTCACCCCTCAGTCGCAATGCATGGCTAGGAATAAATACAGTGAAGCAACATGTTGAATACCGGCAAACAGATTGATGACTTACTGAACCAGTCCTCGAAAAATCGTCCCTGCTTGTGATCAGTGAACAGAGCATGAGCCAAACTGGCAGGTGTTCATATGTCCCTAGCCAGGAGTAAGCTACGATGTCCATGTTTGTACAGAATGCAGAACCGTATTTAAGACTAACTGTGGTTAACAAAACAAAGTATGAATCCAGTGGCACCTTTAAGACCAACAAAACTCGGCCTAGAAGGAAGCACATTATTTTCAGCCATAAAGTCAAGTACAGGGAACCAGGTACGTACAAATTTATCATATGTTTTGCTGGAACTATTTTGTGCTTGGTCCACAATATTAGAGATCTTATTCATCACGAACTGATCCCAGATCTTGTCATACCAG
>NW_015170551.1:6219-8179 GCF_001447785.1 Gekko japonicus
GGTCCTAAAACTGATAGACAACTTAAAAACTGATAAATCACCAGGCCCAGATGGCATACATCCAAGAGTTCTGAAAGAACTCAAATGTGAACTTGTGGATCTCCTGACAAAGATATGTAATCTTTCCTTAAAATCTGCCTCCATTCCTGAGGATTGGAAGGTAGCTAATGTCACTCCCATCTTTAAAAAGGGTTCCAGCGGAGATCCGGGAAATTACAGGCCAGTCAGTCTGACGTCGATACCGGGTAAATTGGTGGAAACCATTATTAAGGAAAGAATTAGTAGGCACAGAGATGAACAAAACCTATTGAGGCAGACTCAGCACGGTTTCTGTAAAGGAAGATCTTGTCTCACTAACCTGTTAGTGATCTTTGAGGGGGTGAACAAGCATGTGGACAAGGGGGATCCAATAGATATTGTTTACCTTGACTTCCAGAAAGCTTTTGATAAAGTTCCTCATCAAAGGCTCCTAAGTAAGCTCAAAAATCATGGGATAGAAGGACAAGTCCTTTTATGGATCAAAAACTGGCTAATTAGTAGAAAACAGAGAGTGAGTATAAATGGGCAGTTCTCTCAGTGGAGGGTGGTAAGCAGTGGGGTACCGCAGGGATCAGTACTTGGTCCACTGCTTTTTAACTTGTTCATTAATGATTTGGAGATGGGAGTAAGCAGTGAAGTGGCTAAATTTGCGGATGATATGAAGTTGTTTAGGGTGGTGAAAACCAGTGAGGATTGTGAGGCACTCCAAAGGGATCTGTCAAGGATGGGTGTTACCATGGGTGCTTGTATTTGCATTGTCTGTACTGTGCTTATGCTGTGTTTGTCAAATGTCTGTGTATCTGTGCATTTGGGACTCAGGGATTACTGCTGTGTTTGTATGGCTGCTTGACATCTCATGCTTGCGTTTGGATGACCTAGCCTGCTGCAAGACACGTGCTTCCCTGCACTTTCCCAGAGTGCCTCTGGACAAAGAAGACCAGCGCCATTGCACCCAGTTTGGGACACTTGGAAAACAACAAGCTTTCCCACCATGGCTGATCTGTGGGAAACCACGTAACTCACTCCCGGTTATCTGGTTTGGCCAGACAATATCCTTTATTGCTCTGGACCAAGAGACATCTCTGCAAGTCAAAGGTTGCCAATGGAAACGAAGTTTCACACCTGGCCACATGGCTCTGCTTTGAAGTTAGGGTAACATATCTGCATATTGCCCCTTCCCCTGAATTAGGACGTCACACTCTTTGATCTATAGGCATAGCCAAGAGGACGGATCCTAAAGGGTTTATGGCCGTAAAGCCAAGCCCAAAACATAGCTTTTAAAAAGAGGAACACAGTCTTTGTTCCTCCGGTTCGAGGTTCCTCCAGTTAGGGTAGCTTTCCCCTTCCCACCTTTATGCAACTTAAGATGCTAGCCGCTAGCCTGCAGAGGCTAGCAGACAAAGCCTTCCCCCCCCCCTTTGTCACATTAGGCAACTGAGGATCTGCTTCAGGAGATCATCTCGGGCTTTTGTTTGGACGTGCACACCAAACAGGGGCACACACGTGGCTGGCCTTTTCCATCCGTGTGAGAGAAGGATCCCGAGTGAGACCTGCCGTTCCTGATGTCCCACTGGGCGGGAGTTGTGTTGCGTGGAGCAGATGAGTATGAACGCTTTCCCTCTGAAACCTCACCCATTGTATAGCTTGATTTGTTATTCTCAATGTTTATTGCTTTCTGTAACTGTTGTAAACTAAAGGAAATCTTGTGAGACTGATGGAGTGCATCTGTTTGGAGTGCTTGAGTATTGCTTAGTAAAGGCAACATTTATTCATAAACCTAGCGTTGTCTCCATCATTGGGAAAGTAGTGTTTGTTTCTGATTAAAATCTCTGTATACAAGTGACCAACCAAGAACTCACTGGAACAATCCTCGAAACCAGAGCAGTTCCAGTAACATGGGCGAGTGGGCGTCAACATGGCA
>NW_015170552.1:0-3988 GCF_001447785.1 Gekko japonicus
TTTTCTATGAAATGACCCCTGGATTTCAGTCTATTGCAACATAATTACAGTCATTCAATTAATCAAGTAGAGTTGGTGGTCACAATTCAAAAACAAGTTGCAATACAAAGCATTCAACAAGAGAAGGTATAACAATTCAAGTAGAAGAATCCAACAAGAGACGCCTCTAAACCTTTTCAGTATAATAGTGTCCAAAAGACCTATGTGGCAATAGACTGATATCCAGTGTCCCCTCTAAGCTGAGTTAGTGTGAGCTAGCTCACAGTTTTTTAGCCTCCCGCTCACAGATTTTTTTCTTAGCTCAGGAAGGAGGGCTCCAGAGCAAACTAATTTACGCAGTAGCCAAATTGCTCGCTCACAACTTTAATGCCAGTAGCTCACAAAGTAGAATTTTTGCTCCCAAGACTCCACAGCTTAGAAGGAGCATTGCTGATGTCTACTGGTAACCTGTGAAATTTGTGAATTTTCTGATGGTCTACCCTTGGGGTTTGTATTTCTGTTAAAAACAAGTCTAGCTTGCCACTTAGTGGTGCATAATGCTGAAAGAGCTAGAACCTCCGGCTGCCAGACAATCTTAGGATCTCCAGCTATGCAATACACAATGCCAGATGAGAAGGAGGCGGTGGAGGAGGATGACAATGACGAGAATGACTGGAACAAAGAAACGTGTACACAGTCAGCCCACTGCTGTATCAGTACCCTGACTGGCAGCGGCTCTCTGGGGTTCTAGATAGGAGTCTTCCACATCATCTGCTATCTCATCCTTTTAACCTGGGACCTTCTGCAGGCCAAGCAGATGCTCTTACCACTGAGCCACAGCCCCTCCACTTGGTCCTTGTGGCGAAGAGTGTACGACAGAGAGACAGCAAGGATAAAAGTGAACACATGAATATTTCTTCTCTCCTGTTAAGCTTCTTGTATTGGCCAGAGAATCCATAACCAACGAGCAAACCTACATCCCACTTTCTTGGCTGTTCAAGGTGGCTTGCAATAACAGTTTTAAAAGCTTTCAGTTGGAACCAAAAATAAAATAGCCAGCCCCAAATCTCCCCCCCCTCCGGGCAAACAGGCAGGCCTCGCAGCCTCTCCTGAAGGGGTCCCCTCAGCATTTCAGGGAGCTCATTCCACTAGGGATGCCAGCCTCCAGGTTGGATGTAGGGATGCACTGGAATCTCAGCCCATCTCCAGACTAAAGAGGTCAGTTCTCCTGGAGAAGATGGAGACTTTGGAGGGTGGGCTCTATGGCATTGTAGCCCCCACCACCACCGAGGTCCAGGTCCTCCCCCGTCTCCATTCCCAAATCTTTAGGACAGGGGTGTCAAACATAACTGGAACTGGCTCGCCTGGGGCTCTCATGCGACCCGTGAGCAGCTAGTGCAGGGGTGTCGAACCCATTTGTTATGTGGCTTCAGCCTGGCAGAACAACCTTGTCTGCTGCAGCAGTCAAGCAATGTGGGAGCGTCTTCCCAATGCTGCACATACGGGTTTTCCTTTGCGATGGGACCTTGCAGTGAGGATACATGAACTCCGAGCTTACCAGCTGTTGTCCTTTACACAATTTTTATCGCCGGTACCTGGCATTATGTTTATGGCACAGGTGGCCCGGTCCAACAAAGTGACGTTAAGGCCAGATCTGGCCCTCGTTACAAATGAGTTCGACACCTCAGCTCTAGGAGTTTCCCAATGTGGAGCTGGTAGCCCTAACCCACCATCGCCCTCTGGTGGCCAGGAGGGACCTGGCAACCCTGCATTCCACAGAGCTGTAGCCACGACGGAAAAGGCCCCAGGCTCTGGCTGATGCCAGACAGGCCACCTTAAGCAGTGGGAGTAACAACAACAACAACAACAACAACAATACTTTCCATTTATTAATCGCTTTCCCCAGTGGGCTCAAAGCGATGTACAGTTACTCAATATAGACAAGGGACTAACAATGTTTGTAGGGGATAGGGAAGACAACATATATTCATTTTTAATTGCACGCGCCGTCACTGCCCGGTATAGACGTCTTCTGGCTTGGCTCCATCGTTTTCCGCATGGTTCCTTGCTGGCCAGGCTTCAGGACCCGTATGTCAATCGCCACACTGCCACCGCCTGGCCAGAACATCCATTGCAGGGATTCTTTCGTAGCCGAGAAGCTATTTCGCCTTCCAAGCCTCGACCAGGACGTCCGACCATCAGCTAACACCCTCCCACAAGGGAGATTGGCATGCCCACCCTCTCTAAGGAGTGGTCCCCATTTTATCTACTCGCTGAAGCTTTCGAATCACTGGGTGGACGATGAGCTGGGGACAACAGGCTGGCTGCTCACACCAGCACGGGGCTTGAACCAACACAATTCAGATGTTAAGACAGTGGGATATACCCACTGTGCCACAGTCATCACTGCCTGATGACCACAGTCAGTGCACAGGAACATCTGGAAAGAGAGGGTCCCTCAGATACGTTGTAGGGCTGCCAATCTCCAGGTGATGGCTGGAGATCTCCTGGGATTGCAACTGATCTCCAGGTGCAGAATGCGGTGGCCAGGCTGTTGTTCGGCCTCTCTCCACAAGAACACATCCAGCCTGCGCTGGAAGCACAGCACTGGCTGCCTATAGCATCCCAAATTTGCTTCAAGGTGCTGACCTATAAAGCCCCTACGGTCAGGGGCCAGCATGCCTGAGGGACCGCCTCTCCCCACATGTTCCCCAAAGAGCACTGCGCTCTGGGCCACAAAACCTCCTAGCTCTCCTTGGCCATAAAGAAGCCAGACTGGCCAGCGCCAGGGCCTTATCTGTGGCAGCTCTACACTGGTGGGATGAGCTCCCTGAGGACACCAGAGCCCCGCGGAACTTTCTAAAATTCTGCAGGGCCTGTAAGACAGAGCTCTTCCACCAGTGACTGCGATACTGACAAAGTGCTGTCTCAACATTGGAACAGAATGTAAACCTGTGCTTTGATGTTTTCTTTGGGTAAAACCTATTTTTGATCATATTTGATACCGATGTTTATATACCAACATAGAAAAATAGAAAAAGAAAAGGCACAGAATTGCTTTACCTTGAACATACATCTATTATACGCAGTGCTATATACTTTTGCATATCTTCCTAACACCGCAACCCTCAGTTTTTGTACAGCCTTCAGGTGGAGCTTGGGGCTCTCCCAGAGTTACAACCAGTGTTCCCTCTAAGCTGAGTTAGTGTGAGCTGGCTCAGTTTTCTAGCCTCCGGTTCACACATTTTTGTCTTAGCTCAGGAAGGATGGCTCCAGAGTAAACTAATTTAAAAACATAAGAACATAAGAGAAGCCAATGTTGGATCAGGCCAGTGGCCCATCCAGTCCAACACTCTGTGTCACACAGTGGCCAAAAATACCAGGTGCCATTAGGAGGTCCAGCAGTGGGACCAGGACACCAGAAGCCCTCCCACTGTTCCCCCCCCAAGCACCAAGAATACAGAGCATCCCTTGCCCCAGAACGAGAGTTCCTAGCTATACCTTGTGGCTAATAGCCACTGATGGACCTCTGCTCCATATAAGAACATAAGAGAAGCCAGTGTCGGATCAGGCCAATGTCCCATCCTGTCCAACACTCTATATTACACAGTGGCCAAAAATACCAGGTGCCATCAGGAGGTCCAGCAGTGGGGCCAGGGCACTAGGAGCCCTCCCATTGTTGCTTCCCCCCCCAGGCACCAAGAATACAGAGCAGCACTCACCCTAGACAGGGAGTTCCTATCTATACCTTGTGGCTAATAGCCACTGATGGACCTCTGCTCCATATGTTTATCCAGTTCCCTCTTGAAGCCATCCATGCTTGTAGCCGCCACCACCTCCTGTGGCAGTGAATTCCATGTGTCAATCACTCTTTGGGTGAAGAAGGACTTCCTTTTATCCGTTCTAATCCGACTGCTCAGCAATTTTATGGCGTGCCCACGATTTCTTGTATTTATGCAGTAGCCAAATCGCTCACTCACAACTTTAATGCCAGTAGAAAACAAAGTAG
>NW_015170552.1:4544-7916 GCF_001447785.1 Gekko japonicus
GGAGGTCCAGCAGTGGGACCAGGACACCAGAAGCCCTCCCACTGTTCCCCCCCCAAGCACCAAGAATACAGAGCATCCCTTGCCCCAGAACGAGAGTTCCTAGCTATACCTTGTGGCTAATAGCCACTGATGGACCTCTGCTCCATATAAGAACATAAGAGAAGCCAGTGTCGGATCAGGCCAATGTCCCATCCTGTCCAACACTCTATATTACACAGTGGCCAAAAATACCAGGTGCCATCAGGAGGTCCAGCAGTGGGGCCAGGGCACTAGGAGCCCTCCCATTGTTGCTTCCCCCCCCAGGCACCAAGAATACAGAGCAGCACTCACCCTAGACAGGGAGTTCCTATCTATACCTTGTGGCTAATAGCCACTGATGGACCTCTGCTCCATATGTTTATCCAGTTCCCTCTTGAAGCCATCCATGCTTGTAGCCGCCACCACCTCCTGTGGCAGTGAATTCCATGTGTCAATCACTCTTTGGGTGAAGAAGGACTTCCTTTTATCCGTTCTAATCCGACTGCTCAGCAATTTTATGGCGTGCCCACGATTTCTTGTATTTATGCAGTAGCCAAATCGCTCACTCACAACTTTAATGCCAGTAGAAAACAAAGTAGAATTTTTGCTCACAGGACTCCAAAGTTTAGAGGGAACATTGGCTTACAACTGATCTCCGGTCTACGGGAATAAGTCCCCATAGAGAAAATGGCGGCTTTGAACTCCATAGCGTCACAACCCACTGAGGTCCCACCCCTCCTCAAACTCCTCCCTCCCCAAGCTCCACCCCCCCCAAAAATCTCCAGGAATCTCCCAACCCGGAGTTGGCAACCCTAAGGGTTTCCCACCTGTCACTCCCCATTGCTGCCACAATAGGGATGGAATGCTCGGGGACTGTTGCTAGTGTGGTGTTGTGGTTAAGAGTGGCAGACTCTAATCTGGAGGACCACGTTTGATTCCCCACTCCTCCGCAGCACGAAGCCTGCTGGGTGACCTTGGGCCAGTCACCGCCCTCTTGGAACTCTCTCAGCCCCACCTCCCTCACAAAGGGGCTGCCGGGGGGAGAGAAAGGGAAGGCAATTGCATTTATTTATTTATTCATTCATTCATTCATTTAAATGTATATCCCACCCTCCCTGCGAGCAGACTCAGGGCGGATCACACAAACACAATACCCGAAACATAGTTTAAAAATCCAATGCATATTAAATAGAGATATAAAACAATAAGGACAGTTTAGAAAACAGCATAGATTAAAGCAGAATGCACTATTTATCCTTGTGCAGAGATTTCCAGCTGGTGCCGCTGTTCTCGAGAACCAGTTTGGTGTAGAGATTAAGTACGCGGACTCTAATCTGGGAGAACCGGGCTTGATTCCCCACTCCTACACTTGCAGCTGCTGGATGACCTTGGGCAAGCCATAGTTCTGTCAGAGCTGTCCTTGAAAAAGAGCCGTTTCTGTCAGAGCTCTCTCAGCCCCACTTACCTCACAGGGTGTCTGCTGTGGGGAGGGGAAGGGAAAGGAGCTTGTAAGCCGCTCTGAGACTCCTTTGGGTAGTGAAGGGCAGGGAATAAATCCAAACTGTTGTTGTTGTTGTTGTTATTCTTGTGTAGTGGTTAGGTGCATGGAACTCTAATCTGGGAGAACCGGGTTTGATTCCCCATTCCTCCGCTTGCACCTGCTGGATGACCTTGGGCAAGCTGTAGTTCTGATAAGAGCTGTCCTTGAAAAAGAGCAGTTTCTGTCAAGAGCTCTCTCAGCCCCACCTGCCTCACGGGGTGTCTGTTGTGGGGAGGGGAAGGGAAAGCAGTCTGTAAGCCGCTCTGAAACTCCCTTGGGTAGTGAAGGGCGGGGTATAAATCCAATCTCTTCTTCTTC
Source organism: Gekko japonicus (assembly GCF_001447785.1). Lineage (NCBI taxonomy): Eukaryota > Metazoa > Chordata > Lepidosauria > Squamata > Gekkonidae > Gekko > Gekko japonicus. Next base: position 6,421 of record NW_015170552.1, read on the forward strand.
TTCTTCTTCTCTAGACCGTCTTCGCCTGGGCCACGTGGAGATGGTTGCTTCAGCAGAGGAGGCCGAGGTTACCCGCTGCCTCAGCCAAAGGCCCTGTGGGGTGGTGAGAAGTCCCTCAGGACCCTGAACTCAAGCGGGAGGATGTTCCACCAAGGCACATATGGGGAGAGGTGGTCCCTCAGGCATGTTGGTGCCAGACCATGCAGGATTAGCCAGTTTGGTGTAGAGGTTAGGAGCACGGACTCTAATCTGGGAGAACTGGCTTTGATCCCCCACTCCTCCTCCACTTGCACCTGCTGGTGTGACCTTGGTTCAGTCACAAGTTCTCTCAGAGCTGTTCTCTCAAGGGCAGTCCTCGGGAGAGCTCTCTCAGCCTCACCTACCTCACAGGGTGTCTGTTGTGGGGAGGGGGAGGGAAAGGAGTTTGTCAGCCGCTCTGAGACACCTTTGGGTAGTATAAATCCAATCTCCACCTCCTCCTGCTCTTCCCTGCTTCAGTTTGGTGTCATGGTTAAGTGCGCAGACTCTAATCTGGGAGAACCGGGTTTGACTCCCCAGTCCTCCGCTTGCACCTGCTAGATGGCCTTAGGCAAGCCGTAGTTCCGTCAGAGCTGTTCTTGAAAGAGCCGTTTCTGTCAAGAGCTCTCTCAGCCCCACCTACCTCACAGGGTGTCTGTTGTGGGGAGGGGGAGGGAAAAGGAGTTTGTAAGCCGCTCTGAGACACCTCTGGGTAGTGAAGGGCAGGCTATAAATCCAATCTCTTCTTCTTGTTGGCCTTCCAGAGGAATTGGTTGGCTACTGTGCAGGATGGGATGCTGGACTAGATGAACCACTGGTCTGATCCAGCAGGGCTCTTATGGATCCTTACCAGTTGGACTGTTGAAAAGTTACCTGTATAAATATTGGTTTCACCTGTGGGATGTTTTATTTATTTGTTTGTTTGTTTGTTGTATTTATAACCCGCCCTCCCCGCAAGCGGGCTCAGGGCGGCTCACATTGCCTGGCACTGTGTGCCAAGTTTCATATACAGTCAAAACATTTAAAACTGAAAACATTTAACACTGTTAAAACATTTAAACAATCGACGATTTCCGAACAAAGTGCACTCAGTGATTATTAACCAAGATGGCGTAAGATATCACGCAGGCTCAGGCAATTACAAGCTCCTAGGTGGTTTGGCTCCATCTCACTGCAGCCAGTCTCCACCACAGATATTAACAGTGGTTGTTGATGGTAATGTGGGCAGCTCCTAATTGAAGGCCTGGTGGAAGAGCTCCGTCTTGCAGGCCCTGCGGAACTGCACAAGATCCTGCAGGGGCCTGATCTCCTCCGGGGTTTGTAAACACTGCATCTGTTGTAGAGAAATTGTAGGTTTAACTGTTCGATTGTTGATAAATTACTTCTTGGACTTCTGGGGGGGGAAATTAGGATTTACCAGTTGAATTTTTGTAAATACTACATAAGTTATATTCTTAGTTGTATTACTACCAGTTATG
>NW_015170553.1:0-7390 GCF_001447785.1 Gekko japonicus
CGCCTTGTGGCGGACCGCATACATAACAAAAGCTAAATTTAATAACGTGTTAGCAGAATATCTCTTTCCTGTCACTCTAGACATCCTGCTAAACTGTCATAAGAAATTCCAGAAAGAATAAAGATATCTGCATCGGCAGAGGATTGGACTTTTTTCAGAATATTGGCGGAAAATCTGAAGTTTCAGCATACACCTATCTGGCATGGTATTCATCAGTCTCTGCATTTGTGTAGATGTTAGAAACCGGAGAGAGAAGTTGTTGAAAGTAGCTGTTATATCGTCTGTCAACAGGAAACAGTCCCTGGCTTTGCCTGCAAACTCTTTTGCTCCTCTAACAGTGAGGACAAGTGTTTTTGGAAGGAGGTTTTTCAAAACGGAAAAAGTGTGAAACAAAAATTAAGGAGCAAGGAAAAAAACAATCAACACCAAAACCATTTGATGAACTGGCCTTTACAGAACAGCATTACAGAAGGGCACTGCAGGTCAAGTAGATGGAGGGTTTAAGATCCAGATGTGCCCAAAAACCCCAGATATTGGGGGGAAATACTTAAGTGTACAGGCACTCTCATTAACCTACTTGCAGAAGAAGAACTTGGCGTCCTTGGTAAAAAAACTTTCATATTTCCCCGGTAATGAAACTTACCATTGAGACTGACTTACCATTAGGACTTATAACTTGGTACTCCATTTCATTTGCCAGTGTAGGAGGATCTGAGGGAGGGGAGGAAAGAAAGGCTTGATTCATACATTCCTTCACAGGTCTGTGAGACTGATTGTATTAATGGGGAATGGACGTCATAAGAAAAGCATTCAAGAAACTAATTTCTTTTTAGCCTTTTATTTACACCAGACATTTCTCCCAAAGATCAGTTCTGCAACTCTTTTGGGTGCTGCCAGAATGTAGAAGTAAAGGAGGGATGTTTGTAAGAACATAAGAACATAAGAGACAGCATTGTTGGATCAGGCCAAAGGCCCATCCAGTCCAACACTCTGTGTCACACAGTGGCCAGAAATACCAGTGCCATCAGGAGGTCCACCAGTGGGGCCAGGACATTAGAAGCCCTCCCACTGTTGACCCCCCCCAAGCACCAAGATGAGAGAGCATCACTTGCCCCAGAGCCCCTATCTATACCTTGTGGTTAATAGCCACTGATGGACTTCTGCTCCATATGCTTATCTAATTCCCTTTTGAAGCCGTCTATGCTTGTAGTCACCACCACTTCCTTGGGTGTTTCCTTTGTGTTGGGGTTTTTTCCCCCATCAGCACCCACACTGGAGAAAACTGGACTGAAATGATCACCTAGATTCTTTATAAGCAAGTTTTGGCCATCGAGAACTGTAAGGGACAGACATACAATTAGTAAAGGAATTCGAGTGGTCAATATCAGGGACCATCAACTCTTTAAAAGAAGTGTGAGCCGAGTTAGGGGTGCGCCTTGTGCCGGATGTTCCCTAACCTTGGTTGGTCAAGCCAGTTCCAACAACAACCTTTATGCCATGATGTTGTTCCAGTTTCTCGTATCCCTATATACTTTCTATTCAGCATGCAACCACAATACTTCAAGGAAATATGGATCATTGATCCAAGGAAAGTAATACCCAAAAGAACACTTTGAAAACCCTGTCACAAACAAGAAAATGATAAATGAGACTCCTGTCTCCCACAATGACTATGATTCCAAGGAGAAGCTGGGAGTGAAGCAGAAACAGATTCTTTGGATTAAAAGTTAAAGATGTTCGCCCTAACTTGGATAGCCCAGGAAAGCCCAGTCTCATCAGATCTTGGAAGCTAAGCAGGAATAACAGAGGTGGGACGTAGCGGCAAGCTAATCAAGCCACCTCTCTGAAAAATGTCCAAGCCCCCAGCACGGGTTGCCAGAAGTCAACTATGGCTTCCAGGCAAAGTGCACATGCACACACACACTATATGTTTGAAATGGCCTTTAAGATAGTATTCTGCCCAGGGGTGGACTGGGACAGAAAAACAGCCTGATAAAGCCTCCCAGCCACTGGCCCATATTGCCCATCCCCCCCCCCCCCACGAGAGAGAAAAAAGAAGCACAACACGCACTACGCCAAGGGGAAAAAAAAAGAGGAGAGGGTCCTGACTGCCAAGTCAGCCTCCTCTTTCCAAGTCCCACCCCCATCTTTAGTAGGCTGTGAGTGTCCTCTGTGCAGGCCTTTGATGGGCTGGGTGTTGTCTTCCCACTGCCCAGCATGCCTCGCCTGGGCTGGACACCATCTACCCATGGCTGGGTGTGCCTCAGATGGGCTAGGGGCTGCATGAGGGACAAGCCTCAGAAGGGCCTTCTATGGGTCAGGCACTGACTCACCACAGCCGTGTGGGCCTTGTGAGAGTAGGGGACCACCTTGCATGGGCAGATGGCCACTTGGCTCTTCCAGCCCAGGTCAGGGAGCATCGGCCTACCTGGAAAAGTCCCAGTGGCCATAATGGCTAAACCACCCCTCATTCTGGCAAAAAGACCCTAACAGATTTCATTCCCCCTGCTTACAACATGACTAAGAACTTTTGGAAAAAACATTGTAGAGGCAAAGAAGTTTAGTCCTCAATGGCAAGCCACGTATTTAGAGGAAAGGGGACCACCTTGCATGGGCAGATGGCCACTTGGCTCTTCCAGCATATGGGGAAAGGGAATGCAGACTAGGGGTGGGCACAAACCGGGGAAATGGAGGTTCATTGGAGATTCGTGATTCAGGGTTGTCATGAACACCAAATCTCCAACAAGCTCCTCCATTTTCTGAAATGGTATGTGGTTCGAGGGGTTCGGCCCACTCAGTGAGCTCTGATTACTCTGGGTCGGGCTGGCCCAACTGAATTCCCAGAGGGAGCTCTGAAGGCTTTTACAGGCCTCATATGCCCTTAGATGGACAGGCCCTAATATGAGCAGGCCCCACCCAAAAGTGGGCTCTAAAGGCCTGTAAAAATGTTCAGAGCTTACTCTTGGATATGAGCAGGCCCCGCCCAAAAGTGGGCTCTAAAGGCCTGTAAAAATGTTCAGAGCTTACTCTTGGAGCCCAACTCAACTGAACTCCAAGAGTGAGTTCTAAAGGCTTATAAAGGCCTTCGGAGCTCAGACAGGGCAGCCTGAGCCAGAGGTTGGTTCCAACTTCCAAAGGCATTTAAATGCCTTTGGAGCTCATTCCGGTGGGGCTGCTGGCCAGTGGTGGGCTCCAATGACATTTAGACGCCTTGGAAGCTCACTTCCAGGTGGGCTGCCAGAACTGGAAGTTCTGAAGGCATTTAAATACTTTTGGAGCTCAAGACTGTATCTCCCATGAAACTCATGAAACTTCATGGAGAACATGGAGGTTCATCAGTGGATTATGGGAGACACATTCTCCCAAACTCCTGGTTGGCAAACCACAAACCATCCTGGTTCATGCTCGTACCAGGGTTTGTTTATGGGTTTGGACCCATCCCTACTGCAGCCTAATCAGAAGAGACAAGTTTAGAGTGGAAACTCACACTAGTATATTAGACAAAATTCAAACAGAATTATATTTAAAAGCCTCTCTTTACACAGAAGCAGAGAATTTATTTGGTTCCTGAGAAGACTAGACCAGGCTGCTCAAATTCAGGATACCCTGGAAAGGAATGTTAGCACTCTAGGGAGAATGTACCTAAGAGCTCTTCAGTTTCATCTCTTTTCTGAATTAAACTTTTCATTCACTCATTAGGTGGATGGGATGTCAATAAGACCACTCATAGTATTCTGAAGACACTCTACCTTAAGCAATTGGTTTGTTTATTTGCATTACTTATACTCCACCTTTCTCATTTGGGCTCAAGGCAGAATAATACTACACAGAGTGAGTCAATGTAATCAATGGATGGGACATTCAGTAAACTATGCAGTAGGATGAGGGTTGGAGAACTAAACAAAATCCTAAAAAAAAAATTAAAGCAAGCATAAATATTAACATGACACATCAAATGATGCAGAATTCCATAGTAGGATCCTAGTTTCAGCAAACTGTACACAGTAGTAGAGGCCACAATCACTAATATTTTTTTTCTTTATGAACCATCAGTACAGGGTATAACACCCTACAACCTCTCCAAGGCCATTGAGACGACCGAGCTGTGGCGTCACTGCCTGTATAGGTTTATAGTTGTACTGGATTGAAAATATTTTTACTTATGATGTGACCGATCAGTTCTCACTATACTGTATCTGACCAGGTCACAATAAACGTTAGTCTCTTCGGGGGGGGGGGGTGTATATAACTTATGGATGTATGGAGGACAACTGCCCAGTATAATTCTTTCACCAGTAAGTCAGGCACCAGTATTTGTAAAAGTCAAGCAGTAAGCTTCTTTAATTCTCAGAAAACCCAACAGGGGGATGGGATATATTTACATAGGATATTTTGTTTCCTTGTAGAATATAACTTTTTACTTTGCCTTCACATAGGCTATAGGCTTATCACTCTCAGTTTTACACAGTTGTTCTTCAGTTCACTAAACACACTTATGATCCCACTCTCCAGTAATTCTTTTGTGGCTAACATTTGGACTTAATCTGTCTGGACCTTTTGAGTCTAACTGGGCACCTTTCCAGCTTTCCAGACTCCTCCAGACCCTTAGCCCTTTCTATAGCCACCTCTACAAGTTCCTTTGGATCAATGTATCTGGTGTTTGTGACCACTGAGATCTTATACTGTTCACTCTCCTCATTCCTTTAGGTGGTACCAGTGCAGAGTTTTATTCAGCCACAGTTTTCTACTCAAACTGGTATCCGGCGGTTTTCACAGAGCCACAGAGGTTTTGTTCCACCTCAGAGCTATCCAGTTAGCTGACCGCTCTCTGCTAACTTCTATTCCAACTCTCTCCCCCAACTGTCAGCTCCCAACTGTCAGTTGTTCACCATTATCTGTCACTCTCTGAGAATTCCAAGCCACAAGGCCCCCTCCCTTCTCAGTCATGTGACTCAGCAGCATGTTTATTTACCTGCTGCTGTCCACTATCCTATAATTCCGTCACACAGGGCAATTCTATTGCATGTGTAGAAAAGGCCTCTTGAATAATTCAGTTTTGCATCATTTGTGAAAAGCCAGGAGAAGCTTCTTTCTGATATACCAAAGCTACCTAAACCTCAATCTGTCTCCATTTTAGACTGGGAAGGAGAAAGAGCTTTCTTCCAACTAGCCCCGACCAGGGAATGAAGTCAACAATGTTGCTGTCAAGAATGGGATCACTCCCTGTGCAAGTTGAGAAGAGAGATAGGGGGGAATGAGACAATTTAGGCTCAGAGTTAAACGTCTGTCTGAATCCTGCATAATGGTCAGCCAGTAAAGAATTCTTTTATTTATGTCATACATTTTACAGGGGGCCCCTCAACCCAATCAGGGTCCACAAGGCAGTGAACATAAGGAACAATAAACCCTTAAGCAATTTAAAACCCAGTTAACATTATAAAATTCAGTTCAGAACGCATAAACAAAACACTAGAAGGAGAGTCAATAAAAGTTTTTGGAGATATGCCAGATGAAACAAAGATTTCACCTGCTGGTGAAAGACACTGATAGAGGGAGATAAATCCCCCTGGAGAGGGATTTCAAAACTTTTAGAGCCACGATGGAGAAGGACCCTTCTTGGGCTGCCACCCATCTAGCCTCAGATGGCAGAGAGGGGAGCCTCCAGAGATGACCAGAGTAAGTAGGAAGGTTTGTATGGAAGAAGGCGATCCTCAAGGAATATTTGTCCCAAGCTATACAGGGCTTTAGAGGTCAATCCTACCACTTTGAATGGAGCCTGGAAGCAATTTGGAAGCCAGTATAGACTGAAAAAGATTGGAGTGATATGTTCTCTATGACCCACTCCAGTCAACACTCTGGCTTCTGCCTTCTGCGCCAACTGTAGCCTCAGCACCATCTTTGAGGGCAGCCCTAAGTAGAATGAATTGCAGTAATCTAATCTAGATGCTACCAGGCATGCACCACAGTGGTAAGATCTTTTCCGCCCAGGAAGGGCCGCAGCTGGCTCACCAGCTTTGTCCAACAGGAGGCTCTGGTCCAGGGCCACCCCCAAGCTATGAACCTGCTGATTTAGGGGGTCTGCAACCCCATTCAGAACAGGGAATAACCCATTATCCAAGTCAGACGCACACACCCCAGCACCTCTGTTTTCTTGGGATTAAGTTTCCGTTTATTAATCCTCATCCATCCCAAAACTGCTTTCAGGCACCCATTCATGGTTTCTAAAGCCTCCCCGGGATGTGCTGGTAGAATGATTTAGAGCTGATCGTCATCTCAACCCAAATCTCTGGATGGTCTCTCCCAGCAGCTTCAGCTGCCCACTTCCAGACATTACTTCCCTAATAAAAGGACAGGATAGATTTCCTCCTGTCCAGTTGATAAGTCTACCAATAGTATAGACTTGTCTTTTGGACTGAAGATAGGACATTTTCTTCTTGTGCTAGGTCTGTCTCTCTGTGTAAATGGCTATGGAAAAGATGACCTGTATAACCAGCTGATTTATTTTGGCTTGATGCTGTTAGAGGTGTTTCACTGCTTTTAATGTGATAACATAGTTTACTAGAGTCCCTTATACCTTCTTTTGACTTGTTACTGCACGGTCACACAGACTTGAGATTTCATTATACTTTAACCCTATGGGGTTTTTTTTAGACTGGGTTTTTAAAAGCCTATCTGCCCTCTCTTTCTCTGGCAAGATTAGTGTTCTCTTCTTCGTAAGAGAAATGACCTCTTTTGACTTGCTTGAGGGGCCTCTTTGCCTCCTCAAATCTTTTATCAAATCCCCATCTTCTAGTAAGAACTGGTTAATAAGCTTCCATACTGAGAATGACTAATTCTCCACTCAAGTAGTGTTTCTGTTTTTCACACAAGGAGATTTCTCTCCACTCCTTGAACAGGTGAGGGACTGACACTTCTTTGACAGACTGTCTCCACCCTAAGTCTGTTCTTTGCAGGGGCCATAACACACTTGCTCTGCTCCAGACAGGGCTTATCAGACCCTTTTTCTCTACAGAATCTCTCACTAGGAGTTTTCTGTTAACTCTCCTCCCTAGCTCCAACTCCCACTGATCCACACCAACTCCTTCCCGCTTGATTTTTTTTTAACAGCTCAGTAAGCAGACTTCGCCCAATCGGAAGGAGCTCCATGACCTCTCAATTTTTTTAGCTCACCCTTTCTCAAGCAGCATTGCTTAAACGCCTGCGATTGCTTGCTGCCCATCACACCCCTCCACTGAGGACAGGATTTCTGGTGCCTTTCTAACTCAAGCACCTGAGGTGATTGCCTTGGTTGGCCTAGTGGTCAGACTAGCCCTGCCATTGGGGCTTTCTGGGTCTTACCTTGCAATTTTTGTTTGAAGCACTGGTCCCCTCCACAAGCGTAGCAGTAAAC
>NW_015170553.1:7703-7874 GCF_001447785.1 Gekko japonicus
GTGTGTACAGTCTCCCCAAACACACACACAAGGGCATTATTTTCTAGGGGCAAAGGAAGCTGCCGCAAAAGTTGAGAAGTTCATCTAGCACCACTCAGACAGGATCCACTCTACCACATTAATATACTTTGCACTCTTAATATTAAAAATTCAGGTCATTTTCTGACATTG
>NW_015170554.1:0-5240 GCF_001447785.1 Gekko japonicus
TCTGTCCTGTAGATACAGTGCCCTCATACGCCTACAAACATGATGCCAGACAAGCTGACCATTTGTGATAGGGAAAGTACAGAGAGCTAGTGTGGTGTTGTGGTTGAGAGCAGTGAACTCTAATCTGGAAAACCGAGTTTGATTCCACAGTCTTCCACATGAAGCCAGCTGGGTGACCTTGGGCCAGTCACAGTTCTCTCAGAGCTGCCTCAGCCCGCCTTACCTCACAGGGTGTCTGTTGTGAGGAGAGGAAGGGAAGCTGATTGTAAACTGCTCTGAGACCCATTTGAGTAGTGAAAAGCGGGGAATGGCCCCGGTCACACGGCAAAGTTGCCGCGGGAGAGGGACGGATGGTGGGCGGATTATCCAGGCGCGATCACACCCCAACATCTGGGAAGGGGATCGCACCCGTGGCTTACCGCCGACAATGCGTGTTAAAAAACTAGTACCTCCAAGGTACTCGCAAACGTTTGCCACGGGCTGCCTCCAGACGCCAATGGTGTGATCGCGCCGACGTGTGGCATTCCCCTCCAGTCCCTCATTTACCCACCAGCGCCATGGGAAGGACCCATGGTGTGCCACCAGTGCATCTGATCATGTAATCATGGATCAAACTGCGCCGGGGCAATTAGCTACGCCTCCCCCCCCCCGCACGATATCCAGCCCGTGTGACTGGGGCCTATGCAAACCAATTCTTCTTCTTCTGCTTCTCCTCCTCCTCCTCCTCCTCCTACTACTACTACTACTATTACTACCACTACCACTACTACTACTACCACTACTACTACTACTTCACCTCCTCCTCCTCCTCTTTAGATTAGGCTTCTTTTGACTGCAACCTCAATGTGAACTGGATCTACCTGAATAAAAGTAAGTTTTTATCTTTCGCAATATACTTCTTGGGAGATTTATTTAGCGCACCCGGTATCATGCTTCTATGACTGGGCAAAACTCTGCTATATTCACCAAACCTCCCAGTGCCAGTTACCAAATAAGAAGGGTTATAGGCAGACAATGCTAGAAAAGGGAGATTTGTATGGGATGCAGAGACTATCCCTGAAAGGAAAGCAGGTGTGGTGCTGGGATTAGACTGTCGGACTAGGAGCTGGGGCAACTGCGTTAACATAAAGATGCCCTACAGGGTCACCATAAGTCAGCCACAACTTGACATACTTTCCACCATAGTGAATCAGGCCATTGCCCCATCCAGGTCAGTACTTTCTACTGAGACCGGCAGCAGCTCTCTGGGATGTCAGAAAGAGGTCTTTTGCATCATCCACCACCTCATCATTTCAACGGGAGGTGCCGGGGGTTGAACGTGGGACCATCTACATGCCGAGAAGATGCTCTGCCACTGAGCCATGGCACCGCCCTAGTTCAAACCCTCACTCGGCCACGGAGTTTGCTGAATGGCTCATCATTCTCCATCACAACCTCTCAGCTTAACCTCCCTGTCATGAGGATTGGGTGGAGGATTGGTAGAACAGCGTTCTGTGCGCCTTGGTGTTTAGTCATGCCGGCCACATGACCACGGAAACGTCTTCGGACAGCGCTGGCTCTTCAGCTTTGAAACGGAGATGAGCACCGCAACCCTAGAGTCGGATTCGACTGGCTTTCGAGCAAGGGAACCTTTGCCTTTACCTTTTTACCACCTCATCATTTCAACGGGAGGCGCCGGGGGTTGAACGTGGGACCATCTACATGCCGAGAAGATGCTCTGCCACTGAGCCATGGCATCGCCCTAGTTCAAATGCTCACTCGGCCACGGAGTTTGCTGAATGACTCATCATTCTCCATCACAACCTCTCAGCTTAACCTCCCTGTCATGAGGATTGGGTGGAGGATTGGTAGAACAGCGTGATAAGCTGCTTTGGGTCTCGTCAAGGGGAGAAAGGAGAAAAAGCCCATGCAGAAAAAGGATGGTCATGACGCAGAGGCGGGCAACGGCAAACCAGCTCTGAAGTCTTTTGCCTTGGAAAGCCCACGGGGTTGCCATATAGGCCCAACACCTTTTTGATCAACACTGCTTTTAACCTAAGGAACATTTTATTGGGAACATTTGGCTGTACAATCTCAGAAGAATATACAGTTGACCAGAGCAATTGGTTTCTGGTCTTTATTCCATATATGTATGATTGTATGTATTTTTGCATATCAGCCAACATGTTCTGTCTGTAATTAGACCTCTGAGGAAGGCCTGTAAAGGCGGAAATGCGTTAGGTCTATCTTATTAGCCCTTGTATGTTTTTATATTTGTATATGAGGTAGGAATGGGCCCTTGTTTGTTATTTTAATTTATGTTGAATAAATACATGTACATTTTTGTATGTTTTATAATTAGATTTTTAGAGTTGGCCCTCTTCTATTCTTGACTAACCTTTTTAGGTTCTGAATTCTAGGTTTAGGTTCAGTCTTTTCCCCCTTTTTTCTTCTTTGTCTTTGACGGCACTTTCCACCATGATTTCTGTACTTAATTGATACAATCATGCATTGTTATAAGCCCCTTCGAGCTCTTAACTGAAGGGAAGCGGCATACAAATGGAAAGAAATGCATAAAAACCAATAAAACCTGGCTTGTATAAACTGGATAGGTTGAAAAAAAGCACATAAACTGCAACTGATGCGTTGCTACGTGTTGCGCATGGAGAGCATACAGATTTTACATTTGCAACTATGAGGCTTCCCAGCGTGTGCTGCGCGTACGTGTTTTTGCACTGTAGTCATTAGCGATTGAGATTTGCCTGGCCTTGCACTCCTCTTTCATTCCCTCAAACGGGTGACGCAAAATTAATGGCTGAGTAGACCCGATCAAGCATTCGATTTACATAGAGAACTCGTGTACTTCCCTCTCAGGCATTCTGGTTCTGCTAAATGCTGTATTGTTCCATACACAAGGGGGCTGTCCTCTTCCGGCACGTGCCAAGGACAGGAATCCAGTCTTGAGGCAGTCAGAATCCCCCACCCGCCACTCTAAATTCCCGGCTTTTCTGCTCGATGAGTGCGAGTCTATTGCCTTATCTTAGGTTTTGTAATACTGACCTTTGTGACCTGATGCAGCTTTGTGTGAAGCTTCCCACTGGCAAACAGAGCACAGCAAAGAAAAAAAACTGGCAATTGAGATGAGAGCAGTTCTAGATAGAACACTGTTTCAGAGGGTAGCCGTGTCGGTCTGCAGTGGAACAGCTAGATGGAAGTCCACTTACACCTTAAGAGACCAACAAGAGTTTGCCGTAGTGGTTATAGGGCTGCCAGGTCCCCCTGGGGGACGGGGATTCCCCTGCTCAAAGGGCCCCCAATCCGCCAGTCTGGGTCCGGCCGGCGGGGGAACCCCATCCCCGAAGGGGCCAGATTGGGCCGACATGCCCGGTGCAATGAAGTTGCCTGAAAGTGACGTCATCACGCTGGGCACGTCGCCCAGCGACGCTCTAGCAATCACCCTGAAAACTCTATGGTGCCATAGAGTTTTCATGGTGATTGCTAGAGCGTTGCCCGGCGATGTGCCCAGCATGATGACGTCACTTCCGGGAGATGTCATTGTGGCGTGCACGTCCCGGACCGGGACCACCGATCCCCCACTAAAGCCAGTAAGTAACTTGGCAACCCAAAGTGGTTGGGAACGCGGACTCTAATCTGGGAGAACCGGGTTTGATTCCCCACTCCTTCGTATGCAGCTGCTGGTTTGACCTTGAGTCAGTCACAGTTTTCTCAGAGTTGTTCTCTCAAGAGCAGTCCTCGGAGAGCTCTCTCAGCCCCACCTAGCTCACAGGGTGTCTGTTGTGCAGAGGGGAAGGGAATGGAGATTGTAAACTGCTCTGAGACTCCGAGTGAAGGGCGGAGTATAGATCCAATCTCCTCTTCTCCTCCACATGAAGCCTGCGGGGTGACCTTGGGCCAGTCGCAGTTCTCTCCAAACTCTCTCAGCTCCACCTCCCTCAAAAGGTGTCTGTTGTGGGGAGTGGAAGGGAAGGCGATTGTAAGCCTCTTTGTAAGCACTCCTTAGTTCAGGGGTGTCAAACATAAGGCCCAGGGGCCAGAACCGGCCCATTCAGGGCTCTTATGCAGCTTGCAAGCAACTGAAGCCAGCAAAGGAGGGAACAGGAGACTGCTCGGGGGAGGGGAGTTGGCAAAGCCACTCTAGTTGTGGCTTCAGAATAGTAGAATAACCTCATTTGCAGCAGCAAAGCAGTGTGGGAGCACATGCCCAGTGGTGCACCACTGGCTCTCCAGTCCACTCATATGGTTTTCCTTTGTACCACCCTCCCAGTCTGAGGGGCCTTGCAGTGAGGATACCTCAACTTGGAGCATATCAGCTGCTGTCCTTTATACAGTTTATATCTCCAGTACAGAGCATTACGTTTTATGGCACCCATGGCCCAGCCCGACAAAGTGAGCTCCCAGAAGAGATCAGGGCCCTGAGGGACCTGTTTCAGTTCTGCAGGGCATGCAAGACAGAGCTGTTCCACCAGGCCTTCAATTGGGGAGCCTCCACCATCACCATCATCATGATCAGTATCCCAGCTGAGCTATTCAAAGTCTTAGAAGATGATGCTGTTAAAGTGTTGCACTCAATTTGCCAGCAGATTTGGAAAACGCAGCAGTGGCCACAGGATTGGAAAAGGTCAGTATACATTCCAATCCCAAAGAAGGGCAATGCCAAGGAATGTTTAAACTATCGCACAATTGCATTCATATCACACGCTAGCAAGGTCATGCTCAAGATCCTACAAGCTAGGCTTCAACAGTACGTGGATAGAGAACTGCCAGAAGTACAAGCTGGGTTTCGAAGAGGTAGAGGAACTAGAGATCAAATTGCCAACATTCGCTGGATTATGGAGAAAGCAAGAGTGTACCAGAAAAACATCTACTTCTGCTTCATTGACTATGCTAAAGCTTTTGACTGTGTGGATCACAACAAACTATGGCAGGTCCTTAAAGAGATGGGAGTACCAGACCACCTCACATGTCTCTTGAGAAACCTGTATAAGGGCCAAGAAGCAACAGTTAGAACCGGATATGGAACAACTGATTGGTTTAGCATAGGAAAAGGAGTACGACAAGGATGTATATTGTCACCTTGCTTATTTAATATATATGCAGAGTACATCATGCGAATTGCTGGCCTGGATGAATCACAAGCCGGAATTAAGATTGCTGGGGAAAAGATCAACAACCTCAGATATGCAGGCTTCCGGTCTGGCTCCCGCGAAAGGCAGACGCATCCTCGGGTCGCTCCCGAGGGC
>NW_015170554.1:6434-7726 GCF_001447785.1 Gekko japonicus
GATTCTATGGCATTATACCCTGCTGAGGTCCCTCCCTACCCCAAATCCTGCCCTCCCCAGGCTCTACCCCTCAAATCTACAGGTATTTCCCAACCCAGAGTTGGCAACTGTGTAATTGGCTATGGTACCACTTTCCAGACCCTTGGAACCCAGAAAACGTGGCACAGGAGTATGTGCTTTTCTACCTTAGTTGCCACTGCATAACACCCCCCTCCCCCTCAAAAAATAAGTCAGAAGTGGAGAGAACCATATCCGTTACCATGAGGCCGTCCCCCCATTCTACCCACTTGGGGCAGCAAAATGACTTGAGACAGCCCTGCCTTATAGGTAAGCAGAAGGAAAGAAACATGGCCTGCCCCCCTCCATTTTCCGCTTCCCTCTGCCGCCCCACCAGCCACAGTCGGGACACTCATCTGGAGCTTCCTTCTAGATCCTGTTGTATTTCTTCCCACAACAGGCATTACTTCTAGTAAATAAATAAATGAAGTGACATTTATGTCAGATCTAGCCCTCATAACAAATGAGTTCGACACCACACCTTAGTGCCTTAGTGAGGCACAAACACCAACTCTTCCTCTTCAATATCTGATGATTTGTGGATGCAACACATGCCTACTTAAAATAAAGGAAAAAACAATACACTATTCTGCATTCTGAAGGCTCGGTCTATTTTCCCTCCACCCATTCCACTCCACAGAACAGTTTACAACAATCGATAGTGTAACTTTCATCTACATTTTTTTCCTCTCCAGCAGTGTCATTATCATTTCCTCATTCAACTTAAGGAAATAAATGTGAAATCATCGCAGCATCCTTCTAATGTATTTTTTCCCCAATTTTCCAAATGAATCTCTGTTTCTGGTTAAAGACTAGCACAGTATGATGAGTTCATTAGTTTGCGGCTGTGCGTTCTTCTCGCTTCCATTAAAGCACGCAAAGGTCTTTTGAGTTAGCAATAATTAGATGAGGTCATTAAAGCGACAATGAGATCACTCCTGCCAGAAATGGCCTCGCATTGTACAAAGTAAGGTCAAATCAGCAATAACCATCATTCATTCCTGATTCTAGCATCAACTCCCCCCCACCCTACATTGCATATGCATTAAACAAGAAGAAGTGAGTGATCCACAGGGTTGATGGAAATGAGATACTGTGCAAGCCCACCATGCGGCAGATTGCGAGACAGGTACAGTTGGGAGTTGGGTTTCCCCAAAGTGAATTTTCAAGGGTGATATCAAGGCTCCTGGAGTCATGCTAAACTGGGGCTCGCATTGTTTGTTTGTGTCTCTACT
>NW_015170555.1:0-7246 GCF_001447785.1 Gekko japonicus
CTAAGTATAAAAAAACACTTCACAACTGGCAGCGGTGGATCCAGCATTAATCCACCAAATAAACTTAACCATGAATGGCCTGATGGTAAAGCTCAGCCTTACAGGCCACAAGGAACCTAGGGAGGTTTCGCAGGGCCTGGGTCTCATCTGAGAGGGAATTCCACCAGGACAAACTGTGACTGAAACAGCTCTTCCCTTGCCGGATGCCAAACATGTGACCTGAGGGCCCAGCACCACCAGTAGACAGAGAGATGATGACCACAGCCACCAAGAGAACTCATAAAGGGAGAGCTGGTCTCTCAGGTATGACAGTCCCAGACCTTTTTGAATTTTAAACATCAAAACCAGCACCTAGAATTGGACCTAGAAACCAATAGGCAGCCAATGCTGCTGCTTTAAGACAGGCTGTATATATGTGAAGACCAAGATCGTCTGGTCAGAAGCTTGGCAGCTACATTTTGGAAGAACTGAAGAATATCTTTTTAAAAAAGAGTTTTATTTAAAATTTTCACAGCATCACATATATCAGTTACATTAACTTGATTACAATACTGTGAGTCTATTACCACACTTGTTTTCTAACCAGGTATAAAATCTATACCATCTATCTCTAAACAAATCTTCATCTTTTCCTTGTAAAATTAATGACAATTTATCCATCTCCGCTATATCCAACAACCTATGAATTAGTTCTTCCTTTGAAGGTATTTTCTCTAATTTCCAGTATTTGGCAAACACAATACGAGATGAAGTTAACATATACGTTGTAACATATTGACCTGCTTTTTTTTACATTCATCTGGTAACATATTTAACAAGAACATTATTGGTATATATGGTAAATCTATATCCATAATTTCTTATATTAATTTATGTACTCTACACCAATAATTTTGTTTTATATTACACCTCCACCACATATGATAGTAAGTACCTATACTATATTTACATTTCCAACAGTTTTGGGAGGTGTTTGTATAGCATTTGGCTAATTTATCTGGTGACCAGTGCCACCTGTAAAACATTTTGTGTATGTTTTCTTTATATGAAGCTGGTAAAATCTGCGGCCAGGGCAAAGAGGCAGTCCCTGGGTTCCGTGCGCTTCTCAGGCTCCTTCTCTCTTTTCTGAGCTTGTTGGTGGTGTCATGTGACACAATTCTGGGGTGCCTGCCTCCTCCGTGCCAAGCCGGGCAGTCGGATGCTGAGGTGGGGGGGGGCAGGAGCTAGCTCTGGTCGGGGCATCTTTGTAAGTGTGTGGTGAATTAAATTAGTGCCCCCAGCACCCCCCAAAATTTCTGGCTATAGGCCTGTCCTAATAATTCTTTGTAAATCTACACCACCCACAATTTCAGAGGACACACAGTGAAAGAATTAAGGGATGATGGGGAATTCATGTACAGTTCCTTGAGCTCCTTAGAAGAAGGGTGGGATAAAAATGTACCCAAAAAGCGATATACCAAATGAGTCTGGGTTGCCTGAAACCTGTTATATCCCATTTTATTGAGTCTCCCTGATTCCCCCACTAATCCCTTGGTTGCCTGCCTAGAGCTGGTCAGAGATCTCCCATGGATACATCGCAGAAGGTGCCTCAGTTAATTTGCATAAACGGGCCCCTGATCTGGGCATTCCAAAATACTCACGCACTGAATATGCTGCTTTTGTTATGACACTTTATACCGATTATGGTTCAGTGAAGATTTATCTTGCACATCAGATTGTCACTTGCTTCAACCTCATCTTCTGCTCCCCCCACCTTTGTCCCCCTCACCGCCTCCCTCCCACAGAGAAGGTAACCCAGGAGTCCTGTGGGCCAGGCTTTTTAGGTTCAATTCCCTTGCCCCCCAATTTCCTTTAGCTTGTCCAGGAATGGTGGAGCCCAAAAAGTGCCTGCCTCCTCCGTTCCAAGCCGGGCAGTCAGATGCTGAGGGGGGGGGAGGAGCTGGCTTTGGTCACGGCATGTTTGTAAGTATGGTGTTAATTAAATTGGCACTCCCGGCACCCCTCAAAATTTCTGGCTATAGGCCTGTGCCTAGTACCTATTTGTAAATCTAAATCACCCACAATTTTAGAGAACAGACTGTGAAATATACACACATCCATACAGTAGAGGCACGTACTTCAAGGTGGTTCAGTCATGCATTCATTGCTCACTCTTGGTGGTATAGTGTACCCCCTCCCCTTTGCAATCCACATGCAGTTGTGAGTTCCCTGCTGGGAATTCAGTTTGCATGAATTCAGATGTGGACCGTGTTGTCCGAGGAGGCTTCAACCTTCCCTCCCATGCCATTTTTCTGCCCTGAAATGAAAGATTTCACAGGTGGGGCAAGTCTGTCCTCAAGCTGGCCAGTTGACCTTGTACCTGACATTCTCATCGTAACCTACCTCAGAGGGTTGTTGTGATTAGGAGTAAAGGGATGATGGGGAATTCATGAACAGTGCCTTCAGCCCCTTAGAAGAAGGGTGGGATAAAAATGTCCCCCAAAAAGTGATACATCAAAGGAGTCTGGGTTGCCGGAAACCTCCTATATCCGATGTTGCCATGTCTCCCTGATTCCCCTAGAGCTGATCATGCCTAGAGCTGATCAGAGCTCTTCCGTGGATACATCACAGACGGTGCCTCAGATAATTGGCATTAACTGGTCCCTATTTGCATGAAGCTGGTCTGGGCATGCAAAAATACTCACACACTGAATGTGCTGCATTTGTTATGACACTTTATATTGATTATAGTTCAGTGAAGATTTATCCTGCACATCAGATTCTCAGTAGCTTCAGTCTCATTTTCTGCTCCCCCCCTTTGTCCCCCTCACCACACCCCTCCACAGAGAAGGTAACCCAGGAGTCCTGAGTACCAGACTTTTTAGGTTCAATTCCCTTGGTCCCCAACTTCCTTTTCCTTGTCCAGGAACGGTGGAGCCCAAAAAGTAGAGAATTTGGACTCTCCTGTTTACACCTTCAAGTCTTCATCGCCTTGGGTGCAATTCTTTTTGGTGAAGATGACTTTCACTTTATCGGGGGATGATTCTGCATCTAGAGGTGGAACGAAGCATAAGTTCGGTGTTGCACATCCTTGGAAATATAGATCAAATTCATCTTCTAAAAATCCTGTGAAAGAAAAAAAGAACATAAAAATCGGTCTTTTTCTCCAGAGCCCTGAGGGTAGCATTGATCAGAATGGGAAGTGTGACTGTAGCAAGCCCCAAAGATGGAGAATTTTCTCCTTCTCAATAGTTTTGCCTTGAACTTTCAGTCCTTCAGTGCCTCCAGTGCTTTTCTTCCCTTTTGAGCTCTTTGTGTGAGTTTGGCAAAGGCCGCTGGAGAGGTATGCGGCCACAGCAGAAGGCAGGGGTTGGTCAGAACTGAAGAAATGGTTAATTTCCACACAGACAGGGTAGGCGTCTTGGGTCGCCTGCCTCCCCCCTTCACCACCACCCCGCAAGGCAGCTCAGGCACTGTACTTTACAGAATGATATGGAGGTACGTGGCCCATGGAAGGCAGGCAGGGCAGCAGGCCAGCTCTCCTCTTGGCCGTCTGCACTAGGAGAAGAAAAGCCTGGTGGGTGAGGGGAAGCCCCCTGCCCTGCCCTGCCCGCCCACCATCAATGTTCCCTCTAAGCTGTGGAGTCCTGTGAGCAAAAATTCCACTTTGTGAGCTCCTGGCATTAGAATTGTGAGCAAGTTATTTGGCTACTGTATACATTGGTTTGCTCTGGAGCCGTCCTTCCTGAGCTAAGACAAAAACGTGTGAGCCAGAGGCTAAAAAACTGTGAGCCAGCTCACACTAACTCAGCTTAGAGGGAACACTGCCGACCATCTCCATGATTTAAAGCTCCAGACTCCCAAACGGGGAGAGGAGAGACCAGGAGAGATGGGGGAGGTGAAGGGAGCAGGGAGAGGATGGGAAGGGAGGGTGCAGGCAGGAGGACTGGGGGTAAGGCAGATTTGGGGAATAGCATGGAGGGGGGATGCTGTGGTTTCTCGCCCACATTCTGTGGGTCTCTTTCTCTGAGTCCCTGCTGAGTAACTCGGAGGAAATCCACAAAGCCTCCAAACGCTGCTGAGATTTCATCTCACCGCAGTCACCTACTCCTTCCTTTTCCATGGGCACCCCTCCCTCAAGGGGTATAGTCTTGGTTTACAGATGTGATCGTTGTTGACACTCATGAAAACTGGGATGATGCTCTGTTGCAACTTGCTTGTTGCAGAACTTTTTTTTTTTAAAAAAAATCAGCAGTACAGAAAAGGGAGAGCAGAGGGCTGAATGTGAGTGACAGCAGGCCGCAAAGACCTGTACTTCGCTACGGTGGTGGGGGGAAGGAAATGGGCGGAGAAGGGGTGGGAAGCGGGTGGGGATTCAGTGCCCATGGTAAATTGTTTGCACCGGAGAAATTATCGACCTGATGGGTGAGTAATAGATAAGTCTGTGTCAAAACAGGTTTCGGAAGACCCAGAAGAACGGCAAAGTGATAGGGGGATGTGAGAAAATAAATGCAGAATCGTTCCCAAGAGCCAACATACACGAGAGCTGAAGATGGTAGGAAGTGTAGAAGGCAATTGAAAAGGTGGAATACATTGGAGGAGAAGGTGGAGAAAACGGTGGGTGCAGAAATAGCCTGAGACTTTGCAGAGCAGCTGTGTTTTAGAATAGACAGCACTGGCTTTCATAATCCAGGGGTCTGACAGAGTATAAGAGAGCTGCCTGGGGTCACATGAAATTAGGCTGCAGTCACACACACTAAATAAACCACTCTCAATCCACTTTCAATGCATTTTCCAACTGGATTAAGCCAGTTCACACAGGTTGCAGTCACACGGACCAGAAAAAAATGGGGAGGAGGGGGAGTGAGGCTATTTTATCCGGAGAAATTTGACCCACAGTTGCACAATCACACCTTCTTTGAGGTTGTGGGTGCAGTCCGTCAGTGTGTGATCAGACACGACTGTGGTTGAGTCGATGGGGGGTGGTGCCATTTCCCCCCCATGCGCTTAAATGAGGGATTGATGAATCGCACTTCCGCACCGAGGGCTCCCTATGGAGTTTACAATGATGCACATACTGCAAAGGGGGGAAAAAAACATTGGCACAGAGTCGGGATGGCGTGATCAGACTATCCCAATGGCATGAGAGAGTGTTGGAGTGATCAGACAGGGGGAAGTTTAGTACTGGATTTTCCCTGGTGTCTTTTAACTCTGTTTCTGCGGCGGAGCAGAACGGGTTGCCGATGGCTGTGGGGTGCTTCCCAGATGTTGTTGTCTGATCGTGTCCCTTAAATCCACCGAGCATTCGCACCTATGTCAGGTCTAATTTTGCGTATGATCACAGCCACAGTAAAAATCCACTTGGAAAGTGCACTGAAAGTGGGTTGTAAGTGGATTATTTAGCACTAGGGAGCAAAGTTCGTTGTGGATGAAGACAACGGGCCCTAGAAAGGTAGGGTGGGTGGGTGGAAGGAAGGTAGGAAGGATGGAAGGAAGGAAGACAGGAAGGGATTCAGAAAGACAGGAAGGGAGAAAGAAAGAAAGTTAGAAAGAGGTGGGGAGAGAGAAAGGATGATAGTGTGGGAGTAGAGGGGGAGGCCCACTAAAGCTTGGGGGGGTGCCGTGAAAGTCTCTACCGGCCGTCAGGCTTCCCAGGCGGGCAGGAAAAGTTTTTTTAAAAAAGGATTTGGAAAGTGTATTGGTTGGCTTCTTTCTCGCTTTGTCGTAAATGACATCCCACCATCCACCCGTCCCCGCAGCCCCAGGTTTGGTTGAGTTTGGCTCTAGGATGGGTTCTGTTCCGTGCTTGGCACCCTTCCAGTCATATGTCCTCACTGTTTGTTGTTTTGCCCGCCCAGTAGATGAGGCACAGGGCAGCCGCTTCCTCCACAGAGACTCTCAGCAGACCAATGCTAGTGTTGGGGTCAGGGGGACTGACAACTGGCAGATTATGCTGCAGGATGTAAATTCCCGTCAGGATGATCTGCCGCAAGTCCAGATAGGCAAACCCCACATTCTCACACTCTCCTCTGGCCCCAGGCAGAGGTTCACTCACCACTACAAACAGCAGCTGGTTATGCAGGGCTTCCTCTGCCGCCAGCATGGAAAAAAGCAGCTGCCTCTGGACACTGGCGGGGTCTGGGTCCAGTTTAATCACCTTGCTGAAGAGGAAGTAGATCTCCTGGCCTCCGAGAGGCTTCCTGGGGGGGGGAGTCCGGAATCGGGTGTGCGGTGGCCGGCTTGCCGCCGCCGGCCTTCATTTGGGTGGGGGCACAGGAAACGGGCTTGCGGTGGCCGGCTTGCTGCGCATCGAACGTTGGACGTGAAAATTGCTTTATATTTAAGGACAGGATGTGTGACTGCAGTCCCTTATTTCTTGGCTCAGTCTCTGGATACCCTTTGCTTAAAGTAGCCTTCCAGGAGGAGCAAAACCCAATTCAATCACATTCTCAAACACTGACGTTAATGACACATAGAAAGCTGTTCTTTCTCACACAAAAAGACTCACATGCACCGATCAGCTATTTGCGACATGCAGAGGCAGGTCAGCTCACCTATGGAGACGTGAGCAGCTAACTCGATGCATTTGGTCTCCCCACCAGTGCAATTCATTTTCTCCACTTTCTGGCATTCCATTGAATTAAAGGCCATGCAGGATGGACATCGCTTCCCATTGGGGGGACGTTTCTCAGGCTTGGGCACTGCAACAATTAACCCAATTAGCTCATGGTTCCATCTCACTCTTATTACTGCTTTGAAGGAACTTTATTCATGAATGAATTTTAAAATAAAAAAAAGAACAGAAGCAACCAAAACAGAGGGTTAGACTGAAGCAGGACAATTGCAACAATCCAGAGCTCTGTATTAGTACAAGACATTGACTAGGAACAGGGCAATCCAAGGGGCAATCCAGATCAAGATTCCCGCTTGACCATGAAAGATCAAGTTCAGGGTTCCCCAGCGTGGTGCCCATGGGTGCCATGAAAGCAGCCAGTACCTTCCTTTATGCCCATCAAGTTTTTTTTAAAAGTAGGTAGGGCCTAAGATTGCCAAGTCCTAGGCTTTCACCGGCAAGGGGTGGGAGGGAGCTTTCCGGGAGTGGGGTGCAGGGCAAAAACTCTGCATGCAACATCCTGCGATTGTCCATGCTTTGAAACAGATGATCTTCTGTTTTATTCCCTCGAGAAAGTGGACTCCGTGTGCCTTGGGGTCAGAACGCATCCGTCCCAGTCACTCCCGCATGGAGGCAAGCACCAATATCCACAGC
>NW_015170556.1:0-2119 GCF_001447785.1 Gekko japonicus
GCAGAGAAGGGAGAGCGAGAGCGCGAGAGCACAGAAGGGAAGGGGGAGAAACGGAGAGATATTAAATCATACTTTGCCTTATTCCGTTGTCCTGCTGCTGGACCGGCCGCGGAGGTCAGTCTGGAGGAGAAACTGGACACGTTTTGTGGTTAAAGTTACAGCCCTTACATGCCTGGTTTCCCTTTGTCTTGGGGAGTCCCATGATGACTTGCGGAAGATAATTCACTTGCTAGTTTGGGGCTTCAAGAGATGTATTTCCTATGCTAATATTTGAGACCAAGTTGTGACCTGAGATCGTTCTGATATGATTAACTCAGGAAGGAGACTAGATTGCTTTCTTGTAGATGCAGGGGTCATTTCCTGCAGGAGGGCACAGGAGCGGCGCTCCGGCAGTAAAGAGCCCAGGGGGCGGGCACATACAACAAGCCCCACCCCCTGCTCCCAGCAGCCCTCAGTCAGAGCAAGAAGCAGCCAGGTAAGCTGCAGAGCCCCCCCCAGCCCCCCCAGTCCAAAACAGTCCAGTGGCACCTTTAAGACCAAGTTTTATTCAGGTACGAGCTTTCCCTCCTCTGCGAGGACAGATCTGCACGTTCCCCCCCCCAATAGCTAGCAATCCAAAACAGTCCAGTGGAGCCTGAGTGGTGGGTGTTGCCTTCTGGCACACTTCTGATGATGTCATGGGGTGTGGCATATGCAAATAAGTTATGCTAATGAGTTATGCTAATGAGCTCCTGCACCTCTTTTTCTACGAAATGACCCCTGTGTCGATGTGAGACACTTGCCTAAGAATCCCTTAAGTCTCCTGTAATATTTGTCATTTGTTGTCTCAAGCACCAACCATTTTTTGCGACTAGCCCCTCGTGTGACCTCAGCTAATCAAGGGCTTTGCTTTTAAGATGAACTTCCTTGTAAAAGGGTGTCTCACTTTACAGTCTAACTGATTTTAACTAACCAATGCTCACATTGTATGTGCCATTAAACGCCACAATGCCCTTCAGTTCTCTACATAGGACAAATGGGTCAAACCCTACGCCAAAGGATAAATGGACACAAATCTGACATCAAGAATCACAAAACTGAGAAACCTGCAGGAGAACATTTCAGCCTCCCAGGGCACTCAACAGGGGACCTCACAGTAGCTGTTTTATGAATTTCAGAAACAGACTGGAATGGGAGAGTGCTGAGTTAGTTATTACAACACTCAGGACAATGGAACCCCCAGGGCTTAACAGAGAGATTGGGTTCTTATCCCACCACACATGCTAAGTCACTTAGTTCTCGCTTATACCCAGAATTAAATGTTGTTGGTCTTAAAGCTGCCACTGGACACTCACACCGGTGGTTAACTCTTTTATTATCCGTATGCCAATTTGCTGCTATTGACAGCCTTACCAAATGTGTTATTCCAACCATAGCTGTATTTATTGCTCAGTTACTTACGCATCTTGACTCTAATTGGCCCTTCCTGGCAAATAACCCCCTCCTTTTCTACCTATATGTAGCATCTGAGGAAATCTGTTTCAACGTATCTGAAGGAGTGTGCATCTACACATGCTAAGTCTCGCTTATACCCAGAATTGAACTTTTTCCGTCTTGGAGGTGCCACTGGACGCAAACTTAGTTCTCACCTCTGTTTGTTAACTTTTGTAATTTGTATGCTGAGTTCCTACTTAAACCCTGTGGCTGATAGCCACTGACGGACTTCTGCTCCATATGCCTATCTAATTCCCTCTTGAAGCCGTCCATGCTTGCTATATGTAATGGCTGAGGAAATTCGGTTTCACTGCATCTGAAGAAGTGTGCATGCACACGAAAGCATAGATCTGGAATAAAACTTTGCTGGTCTTAAAGGTACCTAAGAGATAGGATGCATTGAGAGAGAGAAATACCGACTCGTGGTCCCCCAGTGAGCTTCTATGGCAGAGTGGGGATTCAAAACAGGGTCTTCCAGATCCTAATTTGACACTCTAACTACTACACCACATTGGCACCCTGATGGTATAAGAATAGACAGGGCTCTTTTTGTAGAAAAAGCCCAGCAGGAACTCATTAGCATAATAGGCCACACCCAACAGCAAAACCTATTAGCATATTAGGCCACACCCCTGACAGCACCGCT
>NW_015170556.1:2233-7810 GCF_001447785.1 Gekko japonicus
ACCTGCTCTATCCCATGCATAATCTTATAAACCTCAATCATGTCACCCCTCAGTCGTCGTTTCTCCAAGCTAAAGAGCCCCAAGCGCTTTAACCTTTCCTCATAGGGAAAGTGTCCCAACCCTTTGATCATTCTAGTTGCCCTTTTCTGCACTTTTTCCAATGCTATAATATCCTTTTTGAGGTGTGGTGACCAGAACTGTATGCAGTACTCCAAATGAGGTCGCACCGTTGATTTATACGGGGGCATTATGATACTGGCTGATTTGTTTTCAATTCCCTTCCTAATAATCCCCAGCATAGCATTGGCCTTTTTGATTGCCGTCGCACACTGTCTCCAATGCAGCCATTTTCTCCAGGGGAACCGATCTTAGTCATCTGGAGATCAACTGTAACAGCAGATCTCCAGGTGTAACCTGGGAGTTCATTCACTTATTGATATTTATTTATTTCATTAACTTTATGAATTGCCCACCGTGCAAGCAGGCTCTGGGCCATTTACAGCCTTATAAAACATTTAGAATGCAATCAATAGATATACTACAAGTATATTGTTTTACTAACTCTTTTAATACTAATATTAAGTTTAACATAAAGGGGGTCTCCCACTCTTGGGTTTTTAGTTAGTGTGGGCATCTTTTCTTTATCCATAGTTGTAGTTCCCCTTCCTATATTTTTCTTTGTAGTTTGTAGTCATATTGAAAAAATAAGACTACCCCTCTGGGGGTTTCCCCAAAAAAAGAAAGAATGCAATCAATAGATACAATTAAATTTGCCGAGAATAAACCAATAATTTAGAACTGATCCAAGAGAGTGATATGATAATCCCTTTACCAGCCACACTGCTGTCCCGCATGGGAAGGGTCCATGGGTCCATAGAGAGGAAACGAAGGGTGCCAGTCTTAACCTCCCATTGCTGTCCTCAACTAAAAGCCTTTCTGCTTTGGCAACCGTAGAACCTTTGCAGGTGGCTGAGAATTCTGGTATGCTTGAGGGTACCTCTGCTCCCCGTGGCTAACAGAAGGGCCTGTTGAATGAAGCCTTTTCCCCAAATGGTGTTTGGAGAGCAGTGTCTTAAATCCAGTACTTCTGCTTACGAGATCTTACGTGCGGACCATAAAAAAAATGCCTTAAATACACCGGTATCATTAAAATGCTTCCTGTTGCTTTGTGGAGAATAAATTCCAGGTGCATAATATATCGTCCCAAGCCTATTCTGAAACTTACAGAGATCTGACTTCATTAATGACCTCATCCATCAAGGCTATAACGGTGCAACAGGGAGGTCAGAGTAACATCACATCACAACTATATTACATTTGAGAGGTGACCTGGGCCATAACGGGAAGGAATGCAAATAAAGTTGGTCCGCACAGTTAATACATTCCCAAGCTGCTGCATTCAAGGGAATGTGGCACTCCGTACAGATGTGTCATTTGCCTCGATGGCATCGTGCCTGCAAACAACGCGCCGGCCTCCCCTTGAGGAACTTCATGCAGAAGGTATTTTCACACGTTGCCAAGCTAGGCTGGTGTGCCCATCTCGCCTTGACAGTAAGGTCTATGAAGAAGGCTAGATCGAATGTTGCAAGCATGTTGATTAAACAGAAATCCCCATATTTAAGAGAAGTGAACCAGTTACTGTTTTATATCATTTCCTCCATAAGAAGTACCATTTTTTTTCTTTTTTGGTATGTGTGTGTGTGTGTGTATGCACCTGTGCCTGGAAGTCATGGTGACATCTGGCAACTCCTACTGGGGCATGGAGGACATTGATAGCCTGCCTCTGTCTCCTGACCCTGGTATCCTTTGGAGGTCTCCCATCCAAATCCTTGCCAGGGTCGGCCCTGCTTAGCTTCCAAGATCTGACGAGATCAGGCTTGCCTGGGCAATCCAGGTCAGGGAAGAAGTATCAGTTCTTCAAGATAATAAAGTTTGAGCCCAGTGGCACCTTTAAGACTCACAAAGTTTAATTCTGGTTAGAAGCTTTTGTGTGCACGCAGACTTCTTCACAGAAGCTTCTACCCAGAATTAAACTTTGTTGGTCTTAGAGGTGCCACTGGACTCAAACTTTGTTCTATGGCTTCAGACCAACACAGCCACCCAGCCGTATCAGTTTTTCAATGTTATGCATGCATTGACTGTGTTTAAGTGGCAATATCTTGGGCATAAGCTGGCCCAAGAAAATAAGACGTGACCTGCACAAAAATGAGACCAGTGACCATAGCAACACAGGGTCAGTGTGGTGTGGCGATTAGAGTATTGGACTAGGAGAACTTTGAAGATCCAGGTTCAAGTCCCCTAATAATCAAAGCTGTGTGGCTGCAGAAATGTGGCCCCAGTCACACGGGCTGGATATTGCGGGGGATAGGCATGGCTAATTGCCCCGGAGGAAACGAACGTGCGGCCGCCCGAGCACACGTCCCAGTCAAGGTCCCGTGGTTAGGGGGGAGATGCCGACCAGACGGGTATCCTGCAGCGCGGCACAAAAGCCGCGTGGCGCGATGACACTAGCAATTGCTCTTTGTGCACATGCTCTGTTGGACACTGTTGTGCAACCTGCGGAGACTTGGGAGACAAAAAAAACCCCTTGTGCGCGATGAACAGTAGCGGGCGCCGGATGCCACGTAAGTCCACCAGAAACGCAATCAGATGCCCGCCCTTGCCCTGCGGCTTCCGGAAACTATTACCTCGGAGATACTAGTTTTTTACTCTGCATCTTCGGCGGGAAGCCTCGGGTTAGCCACGGGAGCTCTACTCTTCCCAGATGTGGCGATGTGATCGCGCCCCAAAAATCTGCCTACCATCCGTATCGTCAGCGCGGCAAATGCTCCGTGTGACCGCAGCCTGTAATTGGTTAATTCATGTTATCACTGAGGCCTAGGCAGCCTGTGTGTTTACCTTAGAATATTCCCAGGAATTCATGGGAAAAGGTTTCATGATGGATAGACATGCCAAAGTTTCCTGAGGAACAACTCGATGGTGAAATTGCTCTTGGAAGACAGGGAGTTGGAAAGTCACAGGCTTCAAGCTTGGACAGTAAAATGAAAAGTAAAGGAAAAAGAGGAGGAGGAGGAGGAATGAATAGATATTATGGTTGCCAATGTCCAGGTGAGACCTGGAGACTTCCCAGAATCACAACTGACCTCTAGATGGTGGAAATCAGTTCCCCCTGGAGACAATAGCTGCCTCAGAGGGTGGACTCAATGTCATTATACCTTGCTGAGGTTCCCCCCCCCTCACAACCCACCTTCCTAAGGCTCCCCCCCCAAATCTCTAGGAATTTCCCAACCTGGAGTTGGCAACCCTCTAGATATATAGGATATTGGAGGGACTGTGGTTCAGTTGTAGAGTATACTGTTTGCATGCACAAGGTTTTGTGTTCAGTCCCTGCCTGCTTCAGTTAAAGATCTCAAGTAGCAGGTGTTAGGAAAGACCTTTCTCTGCCTGGGGCCTTGGGAGAGCTACTGTTAGTCGGAGTAAGTGGCACTGAGCTCAGACAGCCAGTAGTGTGAGTCAGTATAAGGGAGTTTCATAGCTTCATGGCTCCTCTAGCTTTGCTAATTGTGTAGAAGAGGGGATCCTGGCAGGTTTGAAGCATCTTCCACTTTTTTAAAAAACAAAGTAACAGGTAATTACTGGATATAGTGCCAGAAGCAGGGCTTTTTTTGGTAGAAAAGGCCAGCAGGAACTCATTAGCATACTAGGCTACACCCAACAGCAGAAACACAGTAGCATATTAGGCCACACCCTGACAACACAGTCCATTAGCATATTAGGCCACACCCATGTCTTCCCTTGGCTTGCCTTGCCTGGGTGCCCCACGGCTGTAGGGAACCCGGGCAAGCTGGCCCTTGGACAGGCCGGAGAAGGCACAAGGAGGCATTTAAATGCCTCCCCAATCCTTCCAGCCCCCCCCCGGCCCAACTGCCTCAGAGTTGCCATGGGGTGGGGTTCACTCTCCAGGCCTTGCCTCTGTAGCCAGGCACGCAGAGGTTTTGGCTGCAGTGGGTTAGTGTTTGGGCCCCTCTTTAGAGCACCAGATTTCTATTTATTCCTTTCCTCCAAGGATCTCACGTCCTCTTCCCTCTCTGTTATCTTCACAACATGAAGTGGGTTAGGCTGAAAGGGAGGGACTAGCCCAAGGTTACTCATTGAGCTTCATAGCACAGTAGGAGTTTAACCCCAGGTTTACTGAAGTCTGAGAACCCACCACAATGCCACACTGGTTCTCATTTAGACCTTGATTTCCCGGGCTAGGGGTATGAACGCCCTGACCTGGATGGTCCAGGCTATCCCAAACGCATCAGACATTGGGGACTAAGCAGGGTTGGTCTTGGTTAGTACTTGGATGGGAGACCACCAAGGAAGTCCATGGTTGCTAGGCAGAGGCAGGCAATGGCAAGCCACCTCTGTTTGTCTCTTGCCTTGAAAAACCCATGAGAGGCTGCCATAAGCTGGATGTGACTTGATGACACTTTAGAAGAAGAGGAGGAGGAGGAAAAGAGCAGCTTACAATCTCCTTCCCCACAACAGACACCCTGTGAGGGAGGTGGGGCTGAGAGAGCTCTTTCGAGAACTCCTCTTGAGAGAACAGCTCTGAGAGAACTGTGGCTTGCCCAAGGTCACCCAGCAGCTGCATGTGGAGGAGTGGGGAATCAAACCCGGTTTCCCCAGATTAGAGTCCGCACTCCTAACCACTGCACACATGGTGGGATGAACACAGAAGAATATAAATTGTTTCAGTGGCTGTGTAGAAGATGAACAGCTGGTTGGTGACCAAAGCCAGGGTGGAGTTGTTAGCATGCTGAATTAGGACTGGAGAGACCTGGATCTGAAGCCCTCCCACCGTTGCCTAGAAGCCCTCCCACTGTTCCCCCCCCCCAAGCACAGAGAGTTCCTATCTATACCTTGTATCTAATAGCCACTGATGGACTTCTGCTCCATCTAAATACATGACCATTTATATAGGGGCTCACGTTGAAAAACCATTGAATTGAGAATTTAAAATACCGAACTTCACCAATGAAGTCAGGACAGCCACTGAGGTCAGGACTCCCACAGATAAAAGGAAGTCCTTCTTCATCCAAAGAGTGATTAACATGTGTAATTCACTGCCACAGGAGGTGGTGGCAGCTACAAGCATGGACGGCTTCAAGAGGGAACTGGATAAACATATGGAGCAGAAGTCCATCAGTGGCTATTAGCCACAAGGTATAGATAGGAACTCTCAGGCTGGGGCAAGGGATGCTCTGTATTCTTGGTGCTTGGGGGGGGTGGGAGGGCTTCTAGTGTCCTGGCCCCACTGCTGGGACCTCCTGATGGCACCTGGTATTTTTGGCCACTGTGTAACAGAGTGTTGGACTGGATGGGCCACTGGCCTGATCCAACATTGGCTTCTCTTATGTTCTTATGTCAGGACCACAACATTGGCAAAGGAACCAGTGCGGTGGCACTGCCACAATATTCAGTGAACACAGAAAACCATATAAGGTCACAAGCGGTATGAGAGAATTCTCAATTTGCACGCATGATATTTGGCATGGCCCACGTCTAGGTGAGCTTCCTGATTTGAAGACC
>NW_015170557.1:0-3288 GCF_001447785.1 Gekko japonicus
CACACCCCTATGAAAAAAACATCCAGTTCGGTGGGTGAGCACATGGGCTGTTTCAATATGAGTTCCCCACAAGATGCCAATATGTGTGCAGCTCAAGAAACTTCTGGGTTTAAACGGTCCAAACTCTGGACACAATATCCAGTGCTATCCTTAAAACAGCATCCCTGGGTAATGAAGCATTACCCCTGGTACTCCAAGCTCAGAAGTTCCCATCTTCCTGAATCCTCGACTGACTAAACGACCCCAGGCCCTTGTCTAAACTTCAGAGCTTCTCTGTCTTCTGGCCATAATTAGCAACCCTGTCTCTCTGGACAATATCCAGAACTCCTCTTTGGGAACCTCCCCACCTCCCCCGAAAAACACAATCCACTACCTGGGGAGCTCCCAGCCCTGCCTTTCCCTTTCATAGATAAGAATTATTTCTAAACCCACCAAAGTGCAGCCATTTCATTCCCCCCGTTGGCAAAAGCCACTGAGGGAAATACTTTCGTTGAAGCGACAGGCTCTACTTTGAACATTTTGAGTTGTTGAGTACGATGTATTCTTGTGTTGAATACAATGTGTTCTTGTTCTGTGGTCTGAGAATGTTCTGGTTAGGGATTCATTTCTTTATTATTTGGATGCTACTAATGATGGACCACTGGTCTGAACCAACTGTCCTCTTAGGTTCTGAAAGAAAGTGTATTCATGTTACCTACCGGTGGGATTGCGATATAATAAACTCCTGGGCTGATTTCTTCCTGTGGGTGAACAGTGAACATTGAAAGATGGTTAGAGAAATCGAGAAGATGCTGAGTCACATTTTCAAGATGGAAAGATAGCTAATGCTCTCGCGTCATTTTCTATAGTCAATGAGCACTGATAACTTCACAGTCTGTAGGTGTGTTTGTAAAGTTCCACCAAGCTGCAGGCAACTGATGGTGACCCCAGCAAGGGGCTTTGAAGGCAAGAGAGAAGCAGAGGTGGTCTGCTATTGTCTTGCTCTGCAGGGACTTCCTCGGTCATCTCCTTTCCAAGTACCACCCCTGCTTAGCTTCTGCAACCTGACAGGATCGGGCTGTACCATGTTGCCTTCCCTCCCTTACCGTGGCTCTAATGATCCGTAAATCCTCATGGAGGGGATGAAGAGATCGGTTCTTCCTCACTCTCTGTATCCCACACAGCCTGTCCAATTGCTAATGGGCCATCTGTGGCATCAGTCACCCATCAGCTGTCTATTCAGCCTCTGCCGCCTCCCAAGACGGAGTCTACAAACTCCATAAACAGGTGAAATTTCTGAGGGGAAAATGGTACATCCCTCCCAGCCTACCATGCCTGCTTTCCACCACATGCCACCCAAACTGGGATCCCTGCTTAACCCTAAAACACAGACATCATACAATATGCAAAAAAAAAATAGGACCTCTGCTGAGAAAGAATCAACACCAGAGACTGCAGAATGCTTGTTTTGCTGATAGTGGAAATGAAACTCAGTCTGGACTCTACTGAATGGAATGCAATAAAGTGTGGACATTGAAATTAAGATGGGCAGCAAGATAACTTTTTTAAAAAAATAAATAAATCTTGATCCAATTGCACTGGATATTGGTGAATACCTTCTGTTGTGCACCAGTATATGAAGACACAGAGGTATCAAGACTGGTTTGCGAGGACATTCGGAACTAGCAGAAGTCAGAGCTCAGATGTTATGTAGAGTAACCACAGTCCAACGTTTTCCTGTAGGGAGAGCTGGAGCCCTAGTCATGCCAAGCTCCACGGTCCTATGCTTTTCTCATGCAGAGAACTGCAATCTGGGAGGCCATAACTTGGTGAGCATGTTAGGGATATAATATTATAGGCTAGGACTCATTGTTAGCTCCTCGTTTCTTCTCAGATTCTTTTGGATAATCTGGTGGTGCTCGAGTCTGATGGGTCTGCTAAGAAGTTGCTTAAGATGCCTTTTCCAAGTGGTTCTGAATTGACACCTGTTACTGTAAAGCAGACATTGGTATTCCATTCGAACAGGCAGATTACATTGAGAGCCAGTTTGGTGTAGTGGTTAAGTGTGCGGACTCTAATCTGGGAGAGCCGGGTTTGATTCCCCACTCCTCCACTTGAACCTGCTGATGTGACCTTGGGTAAGTTACAAGCTCTGGCACAGCTGTTCCTGAAAGAGCAGTTTGTGTCAGAGTTCTCTCAGCCCCACCCACCTCACAAGGTGTCTGTTGTTGGGAGGGGAAGGGAAAGGAGTTTGTAAACCGCTCTGAGACTGCAAGTGAAGGGCGAGGTATAAATCCAATCTCTTCTCCTTCTTCTCTTCTTCTTGATTCTCTGAGACTGGAGGAGGCTCCTAAAAAGGAACCTCTTCTCCTTCAGGACAAGAGAGGACCTTCACAGTAGCATTGCTTCTCATTTGTAATTCCCCAAACCAAGGAATTATCCACGAAACTAAGTATCTCTCCCTTATTATAATTGAGTAGTGGGCACCAAAATTCTAAAATGCCCGCCTTTAGTGTTTGGCTGGAAGAACTGCCACTCAGAAGACACTGGCTGGCTTGACTGGCTGCTTTGTGCAGTCCCGCCTAGCGTTCCAAGGTCATTTGCATATGGAAGCTGATTGGACTTCACTCCATTCCACACCTCAAACTCCCCCCCCGCCCCCGCAAGGAAGTTGGGATTTTCAGTTGCATAACTTACCTCATAGGGGAGAGGAGAATGATGTCAGCTGCCCTTTCCCTAGGCAGAGGCTGTGTTCCCGAGGCAGAGGCTGTGTGTGTGTGGGGGGGTTGTAAAACTTAAACTGACAGGCAGATAAACCTCCAGGTATTTCCCTCCTTAGAGCTGGCAACCCTACATTACCCTCAGTGCCTGTTGGTAGGCAACTAAGCTTGGTCCTGTCACCTACTTTGGCCTTTGGGAGAAAACACATTGGGGCCAGTCCTGATAGGGTTGCCAACTCCAGATGGGAAATTCCTGGAGATTTGAGGGATGGAGCCTGAAGAGGGTGAGGTTTGAGGAGGGGTGGGACCTCAGACAGGTACACTGCCATAGACTCCACCCTCCAAACCAGTCAGTCCCACATAGGGAACCATTGTTGCCAATCTCCAGGTGAGGGCTGGAGAGCACTCAGAATTACAACTGCTCTGCAGAAGGGAGGGCAGAAGTCAGCTGAAGTCAAAGGGGCAGATAATGGTAGGTTGATGGCTAGCTGGGAAGGAGATGGGGTTGCCAACTACATCCTGACAAATTCCTGGGGATTTGAGGGGTGGAGCCTGGAGAGGGTGGGATTTGCAGAGGGGTGGGACCTCA
>NW_015170557.1:3427-3601 GCF_001447785.1 Gekko japonicus
ATCAGTTCCTCTGGAGAAAACAGTGGACTCTGTCATTATACCCTGCTGAGGTCACCACAGCAAATTAACGCTGTTTGCCCAAAGCCAGAGCACTGCCCCAGAGCCTCTTTCTAGATCTCGTTGTATTGCTTTCACAACGGGCTTTACTGCTAGTGTGTACAAAAATACTATAAT
>NW_015170557.1:6935-7660 GCF_001447785.1 Gekko japonicus
TACCCATGACCTTCCTGTGGCTTGTTCATCCTGTAAGGTCCAGAGGACTCCTGTCTTTTTCTATTGTTCTCCTTTAAGCTTGGAGGTGCCTCTCAGAACATCCCTTTAATCATGTCCCTACCAAGATGGTTCCACAAGATCCACTTCTTCTGTGTTGACACAACCTCTCAGCTTTTCAACCTACTGAAATTTCCCCCCTCCCCACATACACACAGACACAGGAATGGATTAGTGCAGAATTATTTAACACTTGGGTTAGATTCAATGGATTTCTAAAGTTTCTCTTGACATGTCTCAACTTTCCTTACTTAAAAATATAGTAGGGAATATTTTTCAGAGAGATAAAGTCATGAAAGCTAACGTCCTGAGGAAAAAACGAATTAGTCTGTTAACTGCTACAAGACTTGAATTTTGTTTTACTACTATAGACTAACACAGCTGTTACCCACCTGAAGCGCAAGTTCCATGGCTTTTCATACTTACCCAAATCTAAGAAGCGTTTCTATGCACTCCTGAGAAAGAGGATTCCTGAAGAAAAGGCTCACCCAGTTCTCCCACTGATTCCTAGAAGAAAACCAGGTGGATCCAATGATTGCAAGGCTCTAGCGACACAATTTATACCTCTCATGTGAGCTGGGTTTCAACAGCGGTGTGGGTTACGATCAAATCCTTCCCAGATGAAGAAAAAACATTTACGGGCATGTCCAAAGGATCATGGGACTTGG
>NW_015170558.1:0-2715 GCF_001447785.1 Gekko japonicus
CGCCCCCGGGGGTCCCTGCTCCATCACCATCGGGGTGTGTGTGTGTGACGGGGGGGTTTTCCCCTCTGACCAGATCCGGCTGTTCAGTTGAGATGGGGGGCTTTTAGGGACTTCCTGTGGTGGCCCCACGTGGAGAGAGCGAGAGAGGGCACTTCTGCGGGACCTCCCTCCCTCCCCCCCCAAAGGCGGCCGGGGAGTGCCACTGGTGGGAGTGCCCGAAAGGGTTCGACGATCCCCGGTTGACAAGAGATCAGAGGGAAACTGGAGGGAGAGGGAGGGGTCCCAGGTTGGTGTCGTGGTGAAGTGCGTGGAGTCTAACCCGGGAGAACAGGGTTTGATTCCCCCTCGCCTCCACTTGCAGCCGCTGGTGTGACCTTGGGTCAGGCACAAGTTTTTTCGGAGCTGTTCTCTCAAGGGCAGTGTCTGTCAAGAGCTCTCTCAGCCCCACCTGCCTCACAGGGGGTGTCTGTTGTGGGGAGGGGAAGGAGTTTGTAAGCTGTTCTGAGACTCCTTTAGGAAGGGCAGTGTTAAGTCCAGTCAGAGAGTGATTTCAGCAAAACTCAGGTTTATTTCAGCTGGAGGATCACTTCTCTAACAGGGTACAACTTCTGATAGCCCGAACAGCTTTTCTATTGCAGCTGCTCGGTATTTAAACATTCCGGGCTAATGTAGCCACACCTACTATACATATATCAACCTATCAGGTTGAGCGCATAAAGGCCAATCACAATCGTTCCCGCTTACAGTCTGTTTGAAAGTGATTGGTTGCATTTGTCTTCGGTGCGCATCCCTGCCGAAGACGAAGCTTAACATGGCTTCCCTATGAGGTGGTTTACATACATCCTAACGTATTCATGGCAGCATCTGAATACATTACAGGCAGGGTATAAATCCAATCTCCTCTTCTTCTTCACACTCGCCCTAATCCATGGATTACCAAACTGTTGCTAGAGATGCGCAGGCCAGGCCAGGCCAGGATTTCCCCAGAGGAAGCAGGGGGCTCTGGAAAGGATTCCTGCCGGGCAATGCCTCTCTAGCCTGGGGGGGGGGGAGGCAGGAGAAACCTGCCTGGCAGATCCAGCTGCTGTCTGGGGGAGGCAGAAGAACAAGGTCACCGAGTTCCGAAGTGGAGCTGGAGCTTTTTCGGCTGCCCTCGGACTGCTACTGGTTCAGCTTCCCTGCTTGCTCGAGCTCCGCTGGTCCTTCATGCAGCAGGCTGAAGCTCTGCAGTCTCATATATTTTGCATGGGGATTTAGCCTCCCGAGGGGCCTTCAGTGGTCTGCTGTAGAAGTCCAGCGGCACCTCAGAGACCCAGAAGTGGAAACTCTGCCACATTGAACCGTGATGGGAACCCAAAGCATGGAAGGGCTGACACCCTGCCTGCCTCCCGGGGGCTCCCTCCGCCACAAGGGCCCCCCTGGGTGGGGGCACAGTGCCTCTGGCTGCTGCAGGGGCACCACCCGTGGGTCAGGGCAGGCTGCCTACCGGGCCCTGCAACACTTCCCACAGTCTGCTGGGGCGCCATGGGGCCACTACACCATCCAGACAGCCAGACTCTCTTCAGCGTCCCACACCAGGCCAAGGCAACCAGCACCAGAGATCTTCGGCACAGGGAATGTCCTGAAGGAGAAAGACGCCACCCCCCCCCACGGCCTTTTGTCCGAGACTGATGAATGGACCCCAAAAACCTCGGTGGGGCCAGCTCTTTCAGGGCGACTGTTTCGCCCTCCCTCGTCCAGGTCTCGGTCACCCATGCCAGGCCCACTTTTTGCATTGCGACATGTGAATGGATCCTCATTTTGCATCAGACTACCCACAACTGACTTTGTCGACGTCACTTATATGCCACATTTCCCTTCACTGTAAGCAGAGAGGCTCACATCATTCTCCTGTCCTCTGTTTTAGGCTCACAACAACCCTGCCAGGCAGGTTAGGCTGAGCGTGCGTGACTGGCCCAAGGTCACCCAGCGAGCTTCCATGGCAGAGTGGGGATTCAAAGCCGGGTCTCCCGGACCCTAATCCTGCACTCCACCGCACTGCCTTCCCAAGACTTGGGGAACCCAGAACCAGGGTCTCCTCACCACCCTTTCTCAGCCTTTGGGATTCTGACACTGAGTTCTGCTTAAGCTGCTGTGTGATGGTTTGTGCTGATGCATTCTAGCCTCCCCTGTTGTGATTGGCTGCCTAATAAAGATTGCCCATTGGTCCTTAAGCCAGAGTATCCTATCATGAGGCTCCGCTTAGGTCCAATCAGACCTCCTGAATGTAGTAACGTTGTATATAGTTCAGCTTTGAATAGTATAAGTTTGGGTGCCGCTCTTAGCAGAGTTGACCAGAGCTGCGCAATCGTCTCCTGCCTCAATGCTTAAAAGGCTGCAACCGCAAAATGGCTGCTGCAGGAGGCGGAGCCAGCAAGAAAATGGGAGCCACGTCTTGCCTTCAGT
Source organism: Gekko japonicus (assembly GCF_001447785.1). Taxonomy (NCBI): domain Eukaryota; kingdom Metazoa; phylum Chordata; class Lepidosauria; order Squamata; family Gekkonidae; genus Gekko; species Gekko japonicus. Next base: position 2,446 of record NW_015170558.1, read on the forward strand.
CACGCAGTGAAGAAGATCCCTGTTCTGTCGGTGGCAGCTGCTGCCAAAGCTACATCTTACCAGATCTGCACAGCCAATCAAATGCACAGCGACCAGTCAGAAGCCACGCTGGGCACAATTCACCACCCGATCCTGCCCACTTTCTAAAAACGCTTGTCGGGCACCGGGAAAGGGGTCAGGAGGCACCACAGTGCCCAGGTTACCACGTTGGAGACCCCTGATTTAGAAGTTTGTGGTGACAAAATCTGTTGGCCAAAAACCTTGCATTTA
>NW_015170558.1:4180-7619 GCF_001447785.1 Gekko japonicus
GTCTCCCATTCGAGTACAATCCAGGGCCTGCTCTGCTTAGCTTCCGAGACCTGACGAGCCTGGGCCATCGATCCAGCTCCGGATAATAGCTGAGTCGTGGCATTCTGCACCAACTGAAGTTTCTGAATGGATTCCGAGGGAAGACCCATGGACAGGGCATTACAGCAGTCCAGTCTGGACATCACTGTGGTGTGGAACCAGGTGGCCAGGTCAGCCGTATCAAGGAAAGGAGACATCTTATGGACTAGGCTGAGTTGGGAGGAAGCATTATGTGGAGAGGTGTTAACTTGCTTCTACAGCAGTACTGTTGGATCTGACATCACCCCCCCAAGGCTCTTAACTCAGTCAGCAAGGGGTCACAGGAACTCCACCAGAAGTAGGGGGCATAAGGTCATTCAAGATCTCCGCCTTCCCAGCCAACATTGCCCCTGTCTTTTCAAGGATTAGCTGCAGAGTCCACCCTCCAAAGCAGCCATTTTTCACCAGGGGAACTGATCTGTGTTGTCCGAAAGTTCAGCTGTGATTCTGGGGGATCTCCAGGCCCCACCTGGAAGCTGGCAACCCTAGGCCCCCTGGCAGCAACCACGGGGTGGCTTCACACCACCTGGCCTGCCTGACTCCCCTACGACTGGCTGCTGGATCCTGTTCAACCACAAGCGCCCAGTGAAAGTCAGTATGGTGTCCTGGGTAGAGCTATGGAGCACCATCTCAGAGACTCAGGTCTGAAATCCCAACTCACCGTGGAAGCTCATCGGGTGATTCTGGGTCAGTCACACACTTTCCGCATAACTGACTTCACAGGATTGTTGTGAGGATAAAAAGGAGCAGAGGAGAATGATGCAAGTTCCTTTGGTCCCCACTGGGGGGAAAGCCAGGGAACAAATAAAGGAAAGATAAACGTTGCTGAAGATGAGAGCAGAGACAAGGCAGGTTGGTGAATGGCTGGAAGGAGAGGAGACAGGGAAAGGGGAGAGGAGACGGGGGCTGCCAGGAGAACGAAAAGAGGAAATAGTGGGGGGGGGGCAGAGGGAAAAGTGCAGAGCCCGCCCGCCCCCAGGTCCTTGAGGGCTGGCTCCCTACCATGCAGGTCGGCCTGGCCCAGTGGCCGGCACCGTCACAGAACTGGGCCGTTGGTTTCCCAGGCAGAGGATGCTGGAGGGGAAGAGGGGGATGGCGGAAGACGGAGGGGCAGGAAAATACAGGCTGGCTAAAAGAGGGGGTGTTACGGGGTCTTTCAGCAAAGGGAAATATGAAGTACTGGTGGGGGGGGGAATGAGATGCATCTCACTAGTCCTTGCCGGTTACAACTTGGAAATCTCTATTTATTTATTTCCGGAGTCCTGAGATTTCCACAACAATCAAACACATCTCTTCAAAGAAGACAAAGAAGACCCCAGGAAAATGTTTAATCCTCACAACCATCTTAGCCTGAGAATATGACCGGCTAAAGGGCATCCACAGACCTCCAAGCCTACTGAGGATCTGAACCCAGATCCACCAAGTCTGTAACCCAACACTCTGGCCCTTGAACTCACCTGACCGACATCATGAATGGGGTCATAGTGGGTCGGGTTCATTCATGAATATCAGTCATGGCCCCCGGTGTGAGTGTCAAGCGCCTGCAAGAGGATTTCTTATCTAGAACTTTATACACAATTGAATAAAGACGTGCCACACTAACCTTTGACACATTAAATGAAGCCCAACTCATTAAAAAAACCCTCTGCAAAGCACAGAAAAGAAAATACAAAATCTGATTTACCTGATAGAAATAATAATGGCTTTAAACCGCTGTAACCCAGGTGTGTCAAACTCATTTGTTATGAGGGCCAGATCTGACACGAATGGGACTTTGCTGGGCCGGCCCATGTGTGTTATTAAATGGAATGCCAGATAGCGGAGATATGAACTTTATAAAGGATACAGACCGACAGAATTAAAGATATTTACTTACTTAAAATATAAACATGATTTAAACTCTTCTATGTTTTGTTTTTTGAACAGACTTTCATGACTGACACCTCCCAAACCTCCCCCCGCTTTAAAAGATGACTGCCAAGGTGGGGGGAAAGTGAGATTGGGCAATGCAATTTTAAAAATAAAACATCACAAAAAAGCACAAGGGTCACAGAAGAAACGAAAAATATAAAATGCCCTGAGCCTAGGAAAACATGCATTGGCTGGGCACTGCAAGCTTCTCCCCCACCCCACCCCACCCCCGGGTTACTCAAAGTGGCAGTAGCTCTTCGGTCTAATGCCCCCTTTTGGCTGTGGGTTCCCAGGTCAGAGCATCCACTCAGGCACCCGTTCTCAGGTCCATTCAGCAAAGACAAGCTGGCTCAAAACATCAAGTGTTTCTTTGCAAGGAGATAACTTCAGCAAGCACCAGCTTCAGCTAGCATACAAGCGCTGGAAAGTGAAACTACTTGAGTTCAGCTCCATTGAAATACCATTGCAGCACAGACAAAGGGTGAGGAAAGGCAGGGGAGAGGGAGGTGGGGGAAGGAACGACCCGCGGGCCAGATTAAAGCCGTGGGTGGGCTGGTACTGGCCTGTAGGCCATAAGTTTGACACCCCAACATAACTCTTCGCGGAGTTTTGCTTTCTCTGATTCATAAAGAAATACTTAATCCAGTGCTGCCAGCTGCCTGAAGGGGAAAAGTGTTACCTCCCTTTAACAGAGGATTGATGGGATGTCTTTGTAACTTTGCAAGCCCAGAACACCTTCCTGCCGAAAGGAGGGAGCTGGGAACATCCACAGCCTCCAACTTCAGAGGGTGAGGCCAGGCAGGGGAGAGGGAAGCGGGGAAGAAGAGACCCATGGGCCATACATTTGACACCCCTGTATAACCCATCCTTCACAGAGTTTTGTTTTCTCTGGTTCATGTTGTCAGCTGCCTGAAGGAGAAAAGCATTAACTCCTTTTAACAGGAATTATGGGATGTTATTTATCTCTTCAGCTGCCCAATTCCACACACGAAGGCAGGATTCTCCACCCCCCGCCCTTTCTAGCCTCTTAGCAACCTTAATGCAGACACCTTTCCAAATTAAAGTAGTGAGATGGAATTTCCCAGCCTGCTGCATAAAGGCACAATCTCCAAGGGGGAATGCAAAGGGACCTCTGACTGGAGTCAGAGGTGGGGAGTGGGCCTTGGCCCGGGGCTTACTCCACGTCATTTCTGGGTCATGGATGCCGGAGAAGGAAGAGGGAATCTTACTTCTTCCTGATCTCATGTAACACCTGGGGAGTGGGTTGGGGGGATATAATTGGGAAATTTGTGTCCCACAAGGTTCACTTGCCAGCTCCATGCATACCTGTCCATTTTCACAATACTGGAAGATATTTGGGGTGGGGTCCTGACCAATGCTCCCTCTAAGCTGTGGAGTTTTGAGAGCAAAGATTGTACTTGGTGAGACGCTGGCATTAAAGTTGTGAGCG
>NW_015170559.1:0-7499 GCF_001447785.1 Gekko japonicus
TAAAAGGTTCGCCATCACTGACCTAGGATGTTGCCAGACCCCCAGATCCAGATCCAAACTGGGATATCCTATCTTCAGCCAGCTCCCCCAAAGACTAGTCAACAATAGGGAAATAACAGATGTTCTCCCTTAAGCATGAACCTCACAACAGCCAAGAAGAGCAAGAGTCCAGTAGCACCTTTAAGACTAACAAAATTTGTGGCAGGGTATGAGCTTTCCTGAGTAACTGCTCACATCTTCAAATACAGGTGCTGCTGGACTCCTGCTCTTTTCTACCGCTAGAAACTAACATGGCTACCCATCTTGATCTACAACAGCCAGTTAGGGATGCCAGCCTCCAGGTGGGACCTGGGGAGCCCCCAGAATTACAGCTTGTTTCCAGACTAGAGAGATCAGTTCCCCTGAAGAAAAAAAGATGCTTCGGAAGTTGGGCTGTATAGCATCGCACTCCACTGAAGACCTTGTCATCCCCTGGCTCCATCCCCAAATCTCCAGGAGTTTCTCAACCTGGATGTGGTAACCCTATGATGACCCCCACCAGTGGCCAGGGGGGACCTGGCCACCCTGCTGAGCCAGCTCAGGAGATTTACTTTAGCCAGGACAATTCGTCAATCATTGTCTCTACCGGCTTCAATCCAGGCTCTTGGTCCGCTTTCTAGCCAGAGTTCTTCACTGAGTCTTTTAGGTCCCCCCTCTGGCCACTGCACCCTTCCTGTGTCTGGGTTTGCAGCTACTTGCTTCAGTCTTGCCTAGGAATGCCACCTTCCAGATCCCAGGGAGGCTTGGTTCTTCCAAAGCTACAGAGATAACAAGAGAGTCTAGCTACCTCCCCATTTTTCTTACTGGCACTTAGTCAGCTATTTCTTCTCTGTCTCACCACACCCACCTGGGTCCTTTTATTCCCCTGCCCCAGTCACTTTCAGTCCCTGTGCATACTCCTGAGGAGACACTCTCTCCCAAGAAGACCTTTACACCAGAGGAGACCTTTACTTCACAAGGAACTAGAACTTGTCCTTCCTTCCGTCTGCTCTTCCCTCTGCTCTGGAATTGTGCTGCTGCCTTCCTTGGGGCCCATGCACACACAGATTTAGAGCCGAACTCATAATTACACCTACCACATGATCACCACAAGGACTCACAGGAGGATGCTGGCTGCAAGTTCCCCCTGGAAACTCAATTTAGAAGTGCTGCAGGGGACTGAATCTGGTTGGGATCTGGGGAAAGAGAGAAGAGGGGCTCCTTCCACACCATTTTCCCCACCGGAAATGCCTCTGGAGGCATTATTGGCCCCTTACAGGGGCTGCAAGTGTGAACAATCAGTTCATTTGTAGTCCCACCATATGGCAAAGAACACCTTCCCCCTGCAGTTTTGACCAGATCCAGGCCCCTGTGGTGCTTCTAAATTGAGTTCCCACCGGAAACTTGCAGCTATCCTATGGCTGCATGTCTCTGTGGCAATCATCAGAGAGGTGCCAGATATGCTCTATGCCTTCTGTCTCAGGGTTAGGGTGCCCAGGGGTGTGTGACAGATGCCCACATCCAAACCCAACACAAACACCATCACTGTACCATAGGAGCCTCAAGCACAGAGAAGCCTACAATTGCAGGTATGTGTTTTGCAAATAAATGTTCATCACTGCACAGTAGCATGAAGTGATGCCCTGCATACTGAATTCACCACTGACAGAATTTGCATATTAGCCAAGGTCACTTCAAGCATAAATAGTTCATAGAATCATAGAATGTTAGAGTTGAAAAGGACCTTGCAGGTCATCCAGTCCAACCCCCCTGCACTCTGCAGGAGCAAAGCCCAAATATAGCCCTACAACATACCCAAAAGATGATCATCCAGCCTCCGCTTGAAAACGTCCAGCGAAGGAACATCCACCACCTCCTGAAGCAGTATGTTCCACTGCTCAACCACTCTTACAGTTAGGAAGTTTCTCCTGATATTTAGCCGGTAACGACTCCCTTGTAATTTCCACCCATTAGATCTAGTCTTGCAATCCGGAACAAGAGAGAATAGATCTGCTTCATCTTTTACATGACAGCCCTTCAAATACTTGAAGACTGCAATCATGTCCCCCCTAAGTCTTCTCTTTCCCAGGCTAAACCTACCCAACTCTTTCAGCCTTTCCTCATAAGACTTGGATTCCAACCCTCTCAGCACCCTGGTTGCCTTCTTCTGGACATGCTCGAGCTTGTCAACATCCTTCCTAAAATGTGGTGCCCCAAACTGGACACAGCACTCCAGGTGAGGCCTGACCATAGCAGAATAGAGCGGAACTACCACTTCCCATGATCTGGGCACAATGCTTCTGTTAATGCATCCTAAGATTGCATTAGCTTTCTTCACAGTCACATCGTATTGCAGGCTCATATTTAGCTTGTGATCAACCAGAACACCTAGATAGGTTAATGAATACGGTTTTGACTTCCACCCACCTTGGCAGCCTGCTGGGAAAAAATGAATCTCCTTCAGTCTTGTTAAGCAAGCAGCCATTCTAGAACTGATAAGGATGACATGTGATAGATGCCTGCCTGCTTCCTCTTATCTCTCCCGACTCTTTGAAAAGTTCCTTGGGCAAAAAGAAAGAAAGAAAGAAATAGGGAGGAAAAAATTTACCAAGGTATTGGGGGAGTAAGGTTCCCCCCCCCCTGTTAGATGAAAGCAAGGCAAGGGGTTGAATATTCTTTCAGAGTCCTGTCTGGCCTGGTCCTATCTTGTTTGGACCATTGGTGCCACTGGTTTGGAGTTAGTAGTGGATATAGTGATGACCCTGTGCACAGGTGGCTTTAAAGGTGGGTTAGAGAGATTCACGGAGGAGTGGTCTGTCAATAACTACTAGCCATAGTGACTAATGAGAACCTCCATATTCAGAGGTTTCAGTGCTAGCAGGTAACAGCCGTAGAAGGCCTTAGCCTCCAAACAGAAGAGAGCAATGAGGGCCCCGGTCACACAGGAGGATTTGCCCCGCAAGAGGGACAGATCGGGGGCGCATCAAGCACACCGCAACATCTGGGAAGCATCACGCACCCATCCCCGATCCGTCCCTTCGGCCCGAAAATGCACATTTAAAAGGTACTAGCAACAGAGCACTACCTTCCGGATGATGTGCGGCAACTCCAGGCGTCTGGTCGGGGAAGCGCTGGTAGCCCGTCGCAGCCAGCGCCGTTCCCCATCCCACGCATGCGCACAACTGTGCTACTGCCGGTTTGCTGCACAACATTTGATCAGCTGCCAGAGCATAGAGCCGTGGGGGCACGTCAGATTGCACTCCCGCGGTTCTTTTTGCTCCGGCTCTAATTTGCCTCCTTTTGGCAGTGGATCATCCCGCTCGTTTGACCGGGATCAAGGATGATCAGGGGCCTGGGGACCAAGCCCTACGAGAAAAGTAGGGTTGCCAAGTCTGGCCCACAAGCCGGCGGTGGACTTACAAGGAGGCTCGAAGAGAGGGGAGGGAAGAAGCGTGACGTTCCTATGCCCCCTCCAGGTGACGTACACGTCAGGGATGTCAGTGACGTGCCTACATCACCCGAAAGTGACATACACATATTGGTGACATCGTGGGGGCTACACTCTGTTTTGGGGGCAAAACTCTATGGTTTGAAGCTAATTCTACCATAGAGTTTTGTCCAGAGTGTCACCAGATGTTAGGCACTTTTATGTAGTGGCCCATCACTTGTGGCCCCTCATGGATCACTGCCTTGTCGTGGCGAGGGGGCTTGCGCAGTTCAATGAAGCTGTGGGCTATGCCGTGAAGGGCCACCCAAGACGGACAGGCCACAGCAGAGAACTCAGACCAAGCGTGATCCACCTGGAGAAGGAAATGGCAACCCACTCCAGTATTTTTGCCAAGAAAACCCCATGGACAGTATCAAAAGGCTAAAAGATATGACGCCGGAAGATGAGCCCCTCAGGTCGGAAGGTGTCCAATATGCTACTGAGGAAGAGCAGAGGACAAGTACAAGTAACCCCAGAAAGAGTGAAGCGGCTGGGCCAAAGCCGAAAGGACGCTCAGTTGTGGATGTGTCTGATGGTGAAAGGAAAGTCCGATGCTGCAAAGAACAATACTGCATAGGAACCTGGAATGTAAGATCTATGAATCAAGGTAAGCTTGACGTGGTCAAAAATGAGATGGCAAGACTGAACATCGATATCCTAGGAATCAGTGAACTAAAGTGGACAGGAATGGGCGAATTTAACTCAGAAGACCATTATATCTACTACTGTGGCCAGGAATCTCGTAGAAAAAATGGTGTGGCCTTTATAGTCAACAAGAGAGTGCAAAAGGCAGTACTGGGATACAATCTCAAAAATGACAGAATGATTTCTGTCCGATTCCAAGGCAAACCATTCAACATCACAGTAATTCAAGTGTATGCCCCAACCACTGATGCAGAAGAGGCTGAAGTGGACCGGTTCTATGAAGACCTACAACACCTCCTAGAACTAACACCAAAAAATGATGTCCTCATCATCATAGGGGACTGGAATGCTAAAGTAGGAAGTCAAAAGGTAACTGGAATAACAGACAAGTTTGGCCTTGGAAAGCAAAATGAAGCAGGGCAAAGGTTAACAGAGTTTTGTCAAGAGAACACACTGGTCATAGCGAACACCCTTTTCCAACAACCTAAGAGGCGACTCTACACATGGACATCACCAGATGGGCAACACCGAAATCAGATTGACTATATAATTTGCAGTCAAAGATGGAGAAGCTCTATCCAGTCAGTAAAAACAAGACCTGGAGCTGACTGTGGTTCAGATCATGAGCTACTCATTGCAAAATTCAGACTTAAACTGAAGAAAATTGGGAAAACCACGAGGCCATTCAGGTTTGACCTAGATCGCATCCCTGATGAATATACAGTAGAGGTGAAGAATAGATTCAAGGGTCTGGATTTGATAGATAGAGTGCCTGAAGAACTATGGACAGAGGTTCGTGACATCGTACAGGAGGCAGCAATCACCACCATCCCAAAGAAAAAGAAATGTAAGAAAGCAAAGTGGCTTTCTGATGAGGCTTTACAAATAGCAGAGGAAAGAAGGAAAGCGAAAGGCAAAGGCGAAAAGGAAAGATTTACCCAACTGAACGCAGATTTCCAGAGAACAGCAAGGAGAGATAAGGAGGCCTTCCTGAATGAACAGTGCAAAGTAATAGAAGAAAACAATAGAATGGGAAGGACTAGAGATCTCTTCAAGAAAATTGGAGAAATCAAGGGAGCGTTCCATGCAAAGCTGGCCATGATAAAGGACAAAAACGGTAGGGACCTAACAGAAGCAGAAGAGATTAGGAAAAGATGGCAAGAATACACAGAAGAACTATACAAGAAAGACCTCGATGTCCTTGACAACCACGACGGTATAATCACTGACCTCGAGCCAGACATCCTGGAATGTGAAGTTAAATGGGCCTTAGAAAGCATTACTAACAACAAAGCTAGTGGAGGTGATGGTATTCCAGCTGAGCTATTCAAAGTCTTAGAAGATGATGCTGTTAAAGTTCTGCACTCCATTTGCCAGCAAATTTGGAAAACGCAACAGTGGCCACAGGATTGGAAAAGATCAGTATACATTCCAATCCCAAAGAAGGGCAATGCCAAGGAATGTTCAAACTATCGCACAATTGCACTCATATCACACGCTAGCAAGGTCATGCTCAAGATCCTACAAGCTAGGCTTCAACAGTACGTGGATAGAGAACTACCAGAAGTACAAGCTGGGTTTCGAAGAGGTAGAGGAACTAGAGATCAAATTGCCAACATTCGCTGGATTATGGAGAAAGCAAGAGAGTACCAGAAAAATATCTACTTCTGCTTCATTGACTATGCTAAAGCTTTTGACTGTGTGGATCACAACAAACTATGGCAGGTCCTTAAAGAGATGGGAGTACCAGACCACCTCACATGTCTCTTGAGAAACCTGTATAAGGGCCAAGAAGCGACAGTTAGAACCGGATACGGAACAACTGATTGGTTCAGCATAGGAAAAGGAGTACGACAAGGATGTATACTGTCACCTTGCTTATTTAATATATATGCAGAGTACATCATGCGAAATGCTGGCCTGGATGAATCACAAGCGGGAATTAAGATTGCTGGGGAAAAGATCAACAACCTCAGATATGCAGACGATACCACTCTGATGGCAGAAAGTGAAGAGGACCTCAAGAGCCTCTTGCTCAGGGTAAAAGAGGAGAGCGCAAAAGTGGGCTTGAAGCTCAACATCAAAAAAACTAAGATCATGGCATCCGGCCCCATCACTCCTTGGCAAATAGAAGGGGAAGTCGTGGAAGTAGTGACAGACTTCACGTTCCTGGGATCCCAGATCACCGCAGACTGTGACAGCAGTCATGAAATTAAAAGACGCCTGCTCCTTGGGAGGAAAGTGATGGCGAACCTAAACAGCATGATAAAAAGTAGAGACATCACCCTGCCAACAAAAGTCCGCATGGTCAAAGCAATGGTATTCCCAGTAGTCATGTATGGCTGTGAGAGTTGGACTATAAGGAAGGCCGAGCGCCGAAGAATAGATTCTTTTGAACTATGGTGCTGGAGGAGACTCTTGAGAGTCCCTTGGACTGCAAGAAGAACAAATCAGTCAATCCTCAAAGAAATCAACCCTGACTGTTCCCTGGAAGGCCAGATAATGAAACTGAAGCTCAAATACTTTGGCCACCAAATGAGAAGGGAGCACTCACTGGAGAAGACCCTGATGCTGGGAAAGATTGAAGGTCAAAGAAGACGGGGACGGCAAAGGATGAGATGGTTAGACAGTGTCATAGATGCAACGAACATGAAATTGAGCCAACTTCAGAGGACAGCGGAAGACAGGAGGGCCTGGCGGGAGCTGGTCCATGGGGTTGCGAAGACTTGGACTTGACTGTGCGACTGAACAACAACAACCACCCTTTATCCCTGGCCATGATACAAAGGGTTATTGTGGGAAATTCAGTACTAAAATGGCTTATTCATTTGTATCCTACTTTTCTTCCCAATGGGGACCCAAAATAGATTTCATTGTTCTCCTGTCACCCATTTTATCCTCACAGCAACCCTGTGATGAGGTTTAGGCTGAGAGTATTGGACTGGCCCAAGGACACCCTGTATATTTTCAGCACAGAGTGGGGAGTCAAACCTGGGTTTCCCAGTTCCTTAGTTCATCACTCTCACTGTCCTGTCACATTGGCTGATATGAAATGGAGACAACAAAGGGCAGCAGCATATAATGTTGCAGTTAAGTGTCACAAATCTTGTAAATGGAGACATTTCGCAATAATTATTAAGAGTCTAAGCAACCCTAAAGAAAATATCAGAAAATCCAGATATACCAGCTGTGTCCTATCGGTAAACATCCAAGTGTCATTCTCATTCCTTCATTTATCAGAAACGGAACCAAAAGTCAAAAGCAAGTCTTGTGTGGCAATTATTTTTTAGCATTTTCCACTGAACCACCTACACTTCCCTTAAGATGCATGTGCACATACAGATCCCAA
>NW_015170560.1:0-1488 GCF_001447785.1 Gekko japonicus
GGAATCATACCCGGTTCTCCAGATTAAAGCCTGCCGGTCTTAACCACTACACCACGCTGGCAAGAATATTCAGAGAGTGACGTTGCCATACACCTTTTCACCTCCAGGACCGTTCTCGGCTGCATCATTCTAAGATGGGGGTCCTCAGTAGCTTTCGCACACTGTCCTTTCCAAAATTCGTTTAAATTTACAAACTAGAACAGAAACAAAATGCAGCCCAAAGCAGAACATAAATTTAGTGAGGAGCTCGCTTTCCCACAACCAATCTGGAGAAAGTCCACTTGGGATGCAACAGCTTTTCTGTCAGGTACATCCTAGGGCGTTTCCGCGCCATCTTAAACAGAGTTATACCCTCCACTTCAATGGACTTAGAAGGATGTAGCTCTGCTGAGGGAATACACTTATGGCTAGAAGTTATGGCTGAAGAGAGTAACCTTCCACCCCACCCCCAAATTCATGAATGTGGTGTTCTCTTACCAGTTGGTGTAGTGGTTAAGTGCGTGGACTCTAATCTGGGAGAACTGGGTTTGATGCCTTTGGGTAGTGAAGGGCAGGGTATAAATCCAATCTCTTCTTCTTCTCTTCTAATCTGGGAGAACCGGGTTTGATTCCCCGCTCCTCCACTTGCACCTGCTGGATGACCTTGGGCAAGCCATAGTTCTGGCACAGCTGTTTCTTGAAAAAGAGCAGTTTCTGTCAAGAGCTCTCTCAGCCCCACCGACTTCACAGGATGTCTGTTGTGGGGAGGGGAAGGGAAAGGAGTTTGTAAGCTGCTCTGAGACTCCCTTGGGTAGTGAAGGGCGGGGTATAAATCCAATCTCTTCTTCTTCTCTTCTAATCTGGGAGAACCGGGTTTAATTCCCCGCTTCTCCACTTGCACCTGCTGGATGACCTTGGGCAAGCCGTAGTTCTGATAAGAGCTGTTCTTGAAAAAGAGCAGTTTCTGTCAGAGCTCTCTCAGCCCCACCGACCTCACAGGGTGTCTGTTGTGGGGAGGGGAAGGGAAAGGAGATTGTAAGCCACTCTGAGACTTCCTTGGGTAGTGAAGGGTGGGGTATAAATCCAATCTCTTCTCTTCTTCTTAATTCCTAGTTGCACCAGAGTAGTATGCTCAGCTAGCTCTTTATGTCATTCTGTCCTTTTTCTTCCTTCTTTACAATAACGAAGGTGTTCTTGCATTTTGGGATGGGCCTTATTTTATTTTTGCTTTTCTTAAATCACACCATGTCCTGTTTCTGCGAGTAGCTGTATGGGTCTGTAAATTCAAGTCCAGTTGCTCATCGTTGGCCCCTGAGACACTACCGGACTCAAATCTGTTCAACTGGAGAGCCAGTTTGGTGTAGTGGTTAAGAGCGGTGGACTCTAATCTGGAGATCCGGGTTCGATTCCCCACTCCTCCAGATGAGGTCAGCTGGGTGACCTTGGGTCAGTCACAGTTCTCTCAGAGCTGTTCTCTCGAAGGCAGTCCTTTAAAGAGCTCTCAGCCCC
>NW_015170560.1:1554-5235 GCF_001447785.1 Gekko japonicus
AAAATCCAAGCCTTCTTCCTTCCTTCCTTCTTCGTCTGTCTCTGTGTCCAGTTGTGTAGCTGTGTTGGTCTGAAGCAGCAGGACAAAATTCGAGTCCAGGGGCACCTTTAAGACCAACAAAGTTTTATTCTGGGCCTAAGCTTTTGTGTGCATGCACACTTCTTCTTGTATTCTAAAAAGGTAAAGGTTCCCTTGCTCGAAAGCCAGTCGAATCCGACTCTAGGGTTGCGGTGCTCATCTCCGTTTCAAAGCCGAAGAGCCAGCGCTGTCCGAAGACGTTTCCGTGGTCATGTGGCCGGCATGACTAAACACCGAGGCGCACGGGACGCCGTTACTTTCCCACCGAAGGGGTACCTATTTCTCTACTTGCAATTTCTTGCTTTCGAACTGCTAGGTTGGCAGGAGCTGGAACTAGAGACGGGCGCATGCACACTTCTTCTTGTACTCTAATGGAACATAAATGTGTCTGTTTTCTTTGGTATGTGTCTGAAGAAGTGTGCATGCGCATGAAAGCTTACGCCCAGAATAAAACTTGGTTTATGTAAAGGTGTCACTGGATTTGAACTTTGTTCTGTTCCCAGGCCCGTCCCTTTTCATGCGCTGCTAAATTTCCTGGAGTATACAACGTGGGGGGAGTGGAAAGAACTTGGCTGTTATAAGATTGCGGTGACAAAGATGGACTTGTTCAAAGTTGGGAAACGCCGGCGGTTCCTTTTTAGAAAGCTTTTGCTCAGAAGGGCAAAGAGAATGCTCACACAGTGTGTCTCTGTGTTGTATTTCTGATTTCCCAAGGCTTGAAAAACAAGACCTTTGGCAACGTAACATAAGGCAAGGTCAGATCTTTTTACCGCTGCGCTGGCTGATAGTTCACAAAAGGACCTTGTTCTAGGACTTTTAACTAATGTTATGAGGACCTACCTCATCCCCAGACATATTCACCTAAGAAAGGATCTACTAACCTGATTTGAAATGTTGTTTTTGTTTTAAAAAAAATCTGGTTATAACCTGGAAATCAGGGTATATTTGGGAACCAGTTTTTTTTCTTTCTTTCCTGGAGCTAGGGACGCCAGTGAAATTATAACTATGGCAACTTCAATACTTCCATGTTGTCTTAATTATAGTGCGTATATCTCTACAACAGTACATATTTTAATCACAATAAACAATTCATTATCATGATCAATAGTCCATTCTTAACTCTATGAATGAAAGTACCCGTAAAGTGTTCTTTCCAAGATTAAAGTGCTGGTGCTGTAGTAAACGGTCTTATGTCCTTATGTGTTATAGATTTTGGATATATATATGGATTTTGTTCTTTGGCCTCTTTGAGAAAGCTGAGAAGAAAGGTAATTAAAGGTCAACAGGTCTGTCAGAGACTGCATTAGAACATCCATAAATTATCCACAATTACTGGATTTGAAAGAACAAAGGACATAAGACCGTTTACAACAGCACAAGCACTTTAATCATACTGTGTTCTCCAGGCAGTATTAGGGGATGCCTTGGGGACCCTGTTTGGGTGGGAAGACAGCATAGGAATGTTTTAAATAAATAAATATTTGCAGCTCAAGTAAATGTTGGAGGATCTGAACACAGGCCCCACATGTCATATACAGCTCCATAGATGCTTCCAAGCAGGAATTTCCGAATCCATTTTCAAAAGCTAGATACGAGTGCATCAACACCTTAGAGACCAACAAGATTTCCAATGAAAAAGTTTTCCAGAGTCAATGCTTCCTTTGTCAGATCTCTCAAAAGTGCTACTTGATCTCTAAGCCGCTAATTGATTCGAATCTGGCTCTTCTACTGCGGACCAGCATGTCTACATACCTGAAACCATCTCGGAATCATGGTTCCGGCAAAATGAGATAACCCCTCTCCTTTAGCAGTGCGGCTTTTTCACTTTTTCTCCCCTGCAAGCCTCTCAGAATTGCACGTGTCAGCTAAGTGTCGGCCGGTTTCTGCGAGACGTGCACAGAATTAGCCGAAGTCTCGAGAACGCCCACCCTGATTTCTCGTGTGCTTCTTGCCTAGGTTTACAAGATGACAACGACCTCCAGTTCCTCCTGAGGGGGAGTCACCTGCTGAAGGTCAAGTCCAACTCCTGGCGGCGAGAGCGCTTCTACAAGCTCCAGGAGGACTGCAAGACCATATGGCAGGAGTCCAAGAAGATGCGGTAGTAGTGCTTAGCAGGTTTAGTTTGACTCGCCATCTTTGTCCGGAAGAGACAAATTTGGGACGGGTGTGCGCCACTTTCCAGATGTTGCGGTGTGATCGTGCCCGCTTGATGCGCCCCCGATCCGTCCCCCTTGCGGATCTAATCCTCCTGTGTGACCAGGGCCAAGGTTTCCAATGAAAAAGTTTTCCAGAGTCAATGCTTCCTTTGTCAGATCTCTCAAAAGTGCTACTTGATCTCTAAGCCGCTAATTGATTCGAATCTGGCTCTTCTACTGCGGACCAGCATGTCTACATACCTGAAACCATCTCGGAATCATGGTTCCGGCAAAATGAGATAACCCTTCTCCTTTAGCAGTGCTGCTTTTTCACTTTTTCTCCCCTGCAAGCCTCTCAGAATTGCATGTGTCAGCTAAGTGTTGGCCGGTTCCTGGGAGACGTGCACAGAGTTAGCCGAAGTCTCAAGAACGCCCACCCTGATTTCTTGTGTGCTTCTTGTTTAGGTTTACAAGATGACAACGACCTCCAGTTCCTCCTGAGGGGGAGTCACCTGCTGAAGGTCAAGTCCAACTCCTGGCGGCGAGAGCGCTTCTACAAGCTCCAGGAGGACTGCAAGACCATATGGCAGGAGTCCAAGAAGATGCTGAGATCCCCCGAATCGCAGCTCTGTAAGTGTCCGTCTGTACTTTATGCAGCTTAAGCGTTCAGTAACGAGGCTGGGGAAGGGCCAGTGCTGGTGTGGCAGGCAGGTGTGGCTTCCTGGGGAAATGAAGCTGAGTCCCAGGAAGAAAGCATGCCCTCAGAGCTCTTCCAGAATTTATCACTGATCTCCGGACCACAGAGATCAATTCCCCTGAAGAAAATGGCAATATAAGAGGCCGGACTGTATGGCATCTGTAATGGTTTCTTGTTTTGGTGTGTGTGTTTCTTTAAGTGTTTAGTTTGACTGCAATAATGTAAGGAGAGTGATAGAAGGAGACAAGTGTGATGTGACTGGCTGGTGACTGAGAGTGTGGGAGAAGGGGTGTCTCTGAGGTGATTCTGTGTTCTTGAAGAGACGAGTGTGGAGAGTTTTTGTGAGAGTCTGTATGACAGAGGAAGCCGTTGGCGTTTAGCCTGTGTGGCTATATGAGCAAGAGAGTTCAGCCTGTGTGGCTATATAAAAGAGAGAGAGAGAAAAGCCGGTCAGAGTTGAGTTTTGGTGTTTGAGAGACTGTGCGTGACGCCAAGCTTTGTTAGTTATATTTTCTTTCTTCAACAACAGTTCAAAAATACCCAGAAACCTATTTTGTTCTTTTATAAATAAATCATTATTTGTTTAAACTTATCCCAGCAACCAGAACAGTCCTTCCTCAGGGCCACATAGTCCTCTGAAGCGCCCAGACACTGCGTCATTCTACCAAAATAGAGAGATTTGGAATTTTTAATTCCTGGTGGCAGCAAAGATCTACAAAGTTCATGTACACAGAGTGTGTTTTAAAGGAGAAACAGTCTCCCCAATAAGCA